>NC_142038.1:71783409-71937159 GCF_982192425.1 Myodes glareolus
GTGCACTGGCAGGTGGGGTTGTCCTGTGGACTATAAAGGGGGCATCTGCCCTTCAGCTGGAATTCTGAAACTGAGGTGTGAGGGCTGGGAGGAGCTCGGTCTGTAAAATGCTTGCCTTACAAGCACGATGTGTTCTATACCTGACCCCCTAGTGAAAAAGCTGAGCATAGCGGTGAATGCTTTTACTCCTGCTGCTGGGGACTCAGACACAGGTAGATTTTTTCTGGGCTTCCAGGCCCGGCAAATTAGCCTCCAGGCCAAAGAGAAACAACACTGGAGGACAACAGCCAAAGTTATCTACTGGCCTTCACATGTGTGCGTACACAGGTGTATTTGTACCTACATACACCAACATGTGCCTGCCCACATGTGAACAGGTGCCAACACACACACACACACACACACACACACACACACACACACACACACACACATGCAATTGGTTAGAAAACAAAAGAAATAAAACCCCAAACAACAAAAAGCTTTCAATGTGTGTGTGTGTGTGTGTGTGTGTGTGTGTGTGTGTGTGTGTACAGTGTAATTGTGTGCGCGTGTGAGAGTGGAAGTAAGAGGCTTTAAGGAGTCAGTTCTGCTTCCCCTCATTGGGGCTGGGTCTCTCTGTCCCAGCACTGGTACTCCAGGCTTGCTGACTAGTGACCTTTAGCTGCTCCTACCTCTGCCTCCCTCTTCTCCATAGGAATACAGATTACACTATCCAGCTTCTTATGTGCATCCAGGGAGAGAGCTCTGGTTGCCAGGCTTTCTCTGGCAAACCCATTTACTTGCTGAGCCATTTCCTTGGCTTTATATGGTTTTCTGAACAGTGTTATACTCTTCTTGAGTGACCTGGAATTCACTATGGACCAGCTCATAACAATCTTCCTGTCTTGGCCTCAGAGTATAGGAATTACAAGAGTAAGCCGTTACATGCCACCAACCCAGGAGTGAGCCGTTACATGCCACCAACACAGGAGTGAGCCATTACATGCCACCAACCCAGGAGTGAGCCGTTACATGCCACCAACACAGGAGTGAGCCGTTACATGCCACCAACACAGGAGTGAGCCGTTACATGCCACCAACAGGAACCTTTTAACCACATCAGACTTTGACAATCTTCTAGCCATCCCAGCCACATGATGTGTTATGAATACTAAAACTAGAGACTCATTGAAGGAAGTCCAGCACAGTCCCTTCCTAAGAGCCCCCACAGCCGGGAGGTTCTGTGATTTTCCTCATCACTTTAGTCTCCACGGAATGTAATGGAAAACACGTACACGCATAGCTGTTCTTTGTCTCAATCTTTCGGACTGTGTGTTCCACAGGAGTCCTGAATCCCTGAGTTTTACTGACATTGACTGAACAAGGCTCTCAACTGTCTTGTAAGAGGGCTAGGTGGAAGCATGAGAGACGTTGGAACTGGGGTGCTTGGGGCTGAAGAGATAGCTCAGTGGTTAAGACCACTGACTACTTTCCCAAAGAACCCAGGGTTCAATTGCCAGCAACCATATGACAGCTCATAACTGTAACTCCAGGATCCAACAACCTCACGTAGATATACATGCAGGCAAAACACAAATAGAATAAAATAAAATAGAATAGAATTGAGGTACTGAGAAGCTAGATTAAACCCAGCGTTGTGAAACACCCACCCCAGGGCCAGGGACCCGAGGTCAGGGGCCCAAGGCCAACCATGTGTGCCTAGCAGACAGAGCTGTGGGTCTATCCACACACTGCTATTTCTAAAATCTATGCAGGCACACTTGGACTTGACAACACCAAGTGGGAGAATGGTAAGAGTCAAGCTCAGAGTACGGTTGCCAACTGATTTAGATTTTTGTGTATGCATGAGATATAAATGAGAGAAACCAATGCCAAAACAAACTAAAGAATGTTTTTCAATAAGTATCTAATGGTTTCAATTTCCAGCACCTACTTTTTCTAATTTAAAAATCTAAATGGGGGACTGGAGAAATGCTTCAACAGTTAAAAACCCAGGCTGTTCCTCCAGAAGGCCCAGGTTCAATTCCCAGCACCCACATGGAAACTATCAACCATCTGTAATTCCAGTTCCAAAGGACCCAGCACCTACTTCTGGCCTCTGCTGGCACCTGGCACACAAGTGGTGCACAGTTGATCATGCAGGCAAACTTACAACCATAAAATAAATCACATACATATACTGGGTGATCATGGTTTACCTGGTAGAGATGTCTTCACAATACTCCTCCACAACCCATTTCCCATCATGAAACACTGCTTCACCACAGACCCAAAGACCATGGGGCTGAGTGACTATGGACTAAAACCATAAACCAAAATAACCCTTCCCCCATGTTAAGATGACTATCTCAGGCATGCATTGTGTCACAGTGATGGAAAGCTGACAGGGAAATAAAATACTGTTATGCCTTAGGACTGATGACATCTTGGATCTCTAATGTCCTACTTTATTACCAGGTCCACAAGGACAATCTCTGGCCCCTAAAGATATTCCCAGACACTCTTGCTCACTTCACAGCTGAGAAGAGGCTTCCAATGAGACCAGAGTAGGAGGCTCTTCAGAGGTTAAAACTTTCACTATTAGGTTAAGAGATGCAGTCCACCGTACACCCATGTAGTGGGTAGAAGCTACGATGGACAAGTTGGTTCATGTGTATTTTGAAACAAGAAGGCAGCCCCCACAACTGTTTGTCTCCCTTTTCACCCCAAAAGTGAGTGTGCAGCTTCTCTGAACCTGCTGTCACAGGGCAAAGGTTGGCCCAACTTCTCTGCCTTACAGCCACATGAGCAAACTAATCGAGAGAAGTTCTGGGCATCACACGGGGACTCCTTCTTAGAGACATTTCACACATAGGGCCAGTCCTAAATGATTCTTTCTTCTGACAATTCTGCTAAAACTTGAGCCCAAGTTAATACAGGATTGAGCTTACCAAGAGAAAAGTAAACAGAACCAGTATTCTTTGACTATAGAGAGGTATATATAACCCTGACCCTTTCCCAAGAGCTGTGGTGCCCCTTTGATGCAAACTTGAAACCATTTATCACTCAATTTTCATTTTTAACTCTGGGGAATGAAACTGAAGGGCTCGCACACGCTGATCAAGTGTTCTACCACTAAGACACATTGCCAGCCATCTTCCAAATCTTACTTTAATAGCCTTACTTGGGCCCTTTCCAGATATTTGTAGAAGCAACTGAAAGAATAAGTAATGAACGAATAAATGAGATCGAAACCATATTCTCAAACCTCTAAAGTCTAGGACGGGGCCACTTTGGAGGAGAATGCCCAGAGTCGGGTGTTCTGGGAATAAGTAACTTTAGGCTGTATATACAAGGCCATGTTCACAACTACTGTAGCTCAAATAGTAAGCTCGAAATTTCCAGAATATTCTCTGGTCCTAAGAATTCCAGTGAAATCCTGAAGAGTGTGTGTGTGTGCGCGCGTGTGGTGTGTTTGAGTAGATGCTAGGATGGCAAGAAACCTTAAGGCTGCTTTGTTGTTGAGTGTCTTCCAGAATAAAAAAGAGTGAGGAACACACCTGGAGAGAAAAAATAGTTCTTTCTCTGAATGAGATGAAATGGACCAGCATCAGGAGAGAAGGAAGTGTACACACCAAAAAGTGACAGTGAAATACTCACTGCTAAAGGGAACGTGGATACCACCCCGTCCGAGTCTCACAAAACATTGGAAAAGAAGGTGGAAAGAATGTTGGAGTGGGAAGAAGGGGTGGAGTTGTGGAACACTGCCCTCCAGGTACGCCTGACTATTGCACTCTGGAATGTGCAGCAGCTCTAATTACCTGCTTAAGAGCTACAGAAGATGAAGCCCATCAGCGTTTCTTCGTGGACTAGGAGAAGGGCTCGCAAGTCCCTGCCCTTCCCCGAGAACCTATAGGCAGTTAATAGTTGCTGGGAGAAGTAATGACATTTTCTTCTGTGGTGCAGCCAGTGGCATAAAAAGGCATAGATGTTAAAGGACTCATGGGGAAAGAGAAGGGGATCATCATGAGGGAGAGGAGAACGGGAGTGGGCCACGTGGGTATGTGATCAAATGCACCGTACACATGAATGGAATGTCATCGTGAAATCCATTGCATGATCCATGTGTAATAATATAAATGTCTGAAAATAACTAAACACAGTTGGGATGCTGAGTGGGGGAGGACCAGCTAGGAGGAAGAGAAAGAAAGCCTGGGGATACTAGAGACACAGCCCCTTCAGAGGAGAGAAGAGAGAAAAGAGGGAGGGAGGCAGATGGAGAAGGGAGGGGGAGAAAAATCCCTGCAGAGCGACCTGTGGTTTTTATTACCCAAGGACAAGTACTCTGAAGACCAGTCCAAGCTGCATGCATCTCAAAGGTGAAAATAACTCCCAAAGAATTTTATCTAAGTCACTGGGTTTCAACCAAATACCCAAAGACACTGAAATAAAGTCTTTAAGGAAAATGCCTCTTTACTGAGTAACAACTGAGGGGCTGTTCTGTTGCTTCTGCTTTATTTGCACCTTTGGGGATCAAACTAACAGCCTTGCAGATGCTAGGCAAGCACTCTACCGCTGAGCTACATGCTCAGCCCTGAAATTGTCAAATCAATAGGGATTAGAATGACAGTCTCTCTGGGCCTTTCCTTGTAAAGCCCACTAGAGGTTACCAAGAACATGATGGATGTATGCTTTCTTTCTTCCTTTTCCTTCCTTCCTTCCTTTCTTCCTCCCTCCCTTCTTTCCTCCCTCCCTTTTTCCTTCCCTTCCTCTCTCCCTTTCTCCTTTCCTCCCTTCCTTTTAGTGTGTGTGTGTGTGTGTGTGTGTGTGTGTGTGTGTGTGTGTGTGTGTCTGCGTGTGATTATGACCTGAAACTGGAATTGCAGGTGGTTGTGACCTGCATGGTGTGGGCACCAGGAACCACACCCAAGTCCTCCACAAGAGCAGCATGTACACTTAATCACTAAGCCATATCTCCACCCCGAGGGATGGATGACTTATAAAGGCTCTCACTAACACAGCACATGTGGATACTACCAACGGAGGGAGGAATCTACAGAATCCTGTAGAGCTGAAGGAGACAGAGGGTGAGACCTGCAGAGGGCAACTGGGTCCTTGCCAGGGTTGAGTAAGACCCACACAGGCTCATGTGTTTGAACACTTGTCCCCGGCTGATGGTGCTGCTTGGAAGGATGTGGAACTTTAAGGCAGTGGAGGCATGAGGAGGCTCACTGGGGAATGCTGTAGACTGCCCGCTTCCTAACTATTCTTTGCATTCTTGCTGCAATGCCTTTCCTGCCACGATGTGCTATACCCTTTTTTAAGTGATGAGCCAATAACATTGTCCCCTCAAGTTGCTGCTTGCCAGGTATCCAGGCTTAGTACTGAGAAAAGTAACTAAGGCATTGCCCCGCCCCCAGCCCATGCAGTAAAGCTTGATGTTATCAGGGAAGATGACTCTCGCGAGAAGCTCAATCATTGTGAGCTTGAGAAAAAGGCGCAAGCTCCAAGAAAAGGGTTAATAGCAGGATGAAGGACCAAAAGGTCCTCAGAGGAGCTGCAGTGGGAGAGAGAGAGCCGGGAGAGTCGTGGTGGAGGGGGGTCTGCCTGCCTCTGAGCACACACCCATGTGTGAATTGGAGGCAGGAAGAGTGCAGGTGGTGTGTAAGGGCAATGTTGGATGTTGAACACTTTATCACAAATGGATCAAAGAGACGGTCCCTTTCCCTCATCTTCCTAACTCCCTATCCCATACTTAATCAAAAGAAAAGATAGGATCCTAAGAAGTGAAGGGTGGGAGAGAGGGGAAACAGGAAGAGAGGTGATTTCTGTATTTGAAGACAGAATCCTACAGGTGAGACTGGCGGCGAGCGTTTCCAATTACAGGGAAAGGTGAGAATGGCAGAGAAGATATGAAATATCATATTTGTGTCTGTTCTTTACCAAAAATGAGCCTCTTCCTACCCCAAGGACAATTTTCACAGAGAGCAAAACACACTGTGAGGGACGATGGTGTCTCTCTACAGATTCTTGCAGCCGCTCAAATAGGAATGCACTATCATAATGGCCCTCCTGCAATACCTGGTTCCTCACCTGCTGGGTAAGGCCCCCAAGACTCCTTTACTCCAGACACTGACATCCACTGCATGCCAGTTAAAACAGACTCCAGCTAGATCAGACCCACAAACACACAGAGAGATGTGTCCATTGGTAAAGGATTGTACCATTGAGCTGTGCACTCAATACTGTGATCTCATTAGCCCCAAACCCCCCACAGGTTCTCCACTTCCCATTTTTTACTCCTTTTCCCAAATCCATGCATGTTCTCGGTGCTTTCTGCTACCCCGGGGAGGCCATGGGCTGGCTGCCTCTAGATTATCTTTGATTTGACATGCTGCTCCCCCTTAAATGACTGGCTTTTGTTCTTCATCCCATCCCATAAGTGTCCATGTATGTTTGTTCTCTTCCTCACTCAAATCTATGACCACATAGTTAGATTTGAGAATCTCCTTTTTCTCCACTCCGGCTTCCTGTCCCTGTCTGCCAATCAAAACAGCACACTCCCTTCGATTTGCCTTGTTTCTGTGTCTCTATGTGTATCTGTGGCGTGTGTGCAGGTGTCCAAAGAGGACAGAAGTTGGATCCCCTGAAACCACAGTAACAGGCAGTTGGGAGATGCCCAGTGTGGGTGTTAGGAACCAAACTTGGGTCCTCTGCAAGAGCAGTACATGCTTTTAACTGTGGAGCCGTCTGTCTGGCCCCCCATATTTTTGGAAAAATTCACTTCTTTCTTGTGTAGATCTATTGAATACATTTTCTGTACTGTGAGTTACTTAACTTTCCCTTTGCTGTGACAAAATCCCCAACAGAACAGTTTAAAGGGGAAGGATTTGACTTAAAGGTCCAGAAGTTTCAATTCACCTTGGTAGGCTACAGCAGAATGCTCAAATCACACACACACACACACACACACACACAGAGAGAGAGAGAGAGAGAGAGAGAGAGAGACAGAGACAGAGACAGAGAGAGAGACAGAGAGAGAGAGAGAGAGAGAGAGAGAGAGAGAGAGAGAGAGGAGGAGGAGGAGGAGGAGGAGGAGGAGGAGGAGGAGGAGGAGGAGGAGGAGGAGGAGAAAAGAAGAGACCAGGGTGGAGAAAGCCTACTCTCTGGTCATTTTTCTTAAAATCTTTTATTTTATTTCGGTCACCAGAATGCGAGCTATCCCCATACACACAGAGGGTAGGTCTCTCCTCAGTTGAACCTCTCTGGAAACAGATTCACAGACACACCAGAGGTATATAAAAGCAGGCTGTTCTAATGTCCCTGGTGCTTCTCACATCAATAGAATTGACAATTAAGATTAAATTTTTCATACTTGATTGCCCATTTAAGTGTTGAACTGAGTGACAGTTAATGCATTAGCAATATTGAGTAAGCACCATCATTAGCCCCTGACTATGACCGTCCATCAGTTCCCACAGAAGCGTGAGTTCCAACAACACTCCTCCCCTGCCCATGCTTCCTCCCTTACTCACCCTGTCCCCTCTAGCCATGCCCTCTGCTCTCTGGAGGATTCACCTTGTCTTAGTCAGTGTATATATCACTTAGTCTATACCATGACCTTGGCAACTTTCATAAAAGAAAGCTTTTAATTAGGGATTGCTTTACAGAGGCTTAGTCAATTATCCTCATCGTGGGGAATATGGCAGCACACAGGCAGACATGGTAGCTGAGAGTTCTGAATACAGATCCGCAGGCAGCAGCAAAAGAGAGAGACACTGGGCTTGGCTTAGGTTTCTGAAACCCCAAAGACCACCTCCAATGACTCACTTCTTCCATTGAGGCCACGCCCACTCCAATAAGACCACACCTCCTAAGCTCTCTCAAGTAGCGCCACTCCCTAAGGACCAAGCATTCAAACATGTGAGCCAATGGCAGCCAATGAAGCCACCACACACCTTTCTTGGACCTTTGGCACAGGTGACGTCATAGACACTGTTCCTGGCTGGCTACTTTTATTCCCTTAGTTTTCAAAGCTCACTCATGTTTCAGCACGTGGGTTTGGTATTTTCCTGACTGCTGTGGCAGAGCACCAGACAAAAGCAGCCTGGGGAAGGAAGGGAGTGTTTGGATCAGGGTTTGAGGGTGCAGCTCATCATGCCGGGGATGGTGTAGTGGCGGGGGAGGGGGCAGCTATCATGTCAAACCTGAAGTCAGGAAGCAGAGAGCCAGATGGGCATGCTGCTGCTCAACCTGCTTTCCTGTCCTCAGGTGAATCTTCCTCTCCATTAAACCTATCTGGAAACAGCCTCACAAACACGTCCAGAGGTGTGTCTTCTAGGTGATTCTACATCCGGTCAAATTGACAGTCAAAAGCCATTATAGTATGCATCAGTACCGCCTTCATTTTTACTGTGAATAATACTCTCCTATGCAGATATGCCACATTTTGCTTGTCCAGTCATCAGCTGGTGAGCATCTGGAGGAAGCCCACCTTTTGGCTGCTGCTGAAGTATTCAGGTTTATGTTTCATATTACACAGAATTTTATTTCTGTGTCATTTTATTATGACACAATTGTTGTGTCAGATAATAACTTGACATTTTGTAGTTCTTAACTTTTGTGTGTCTCTGCATCAGATGCATACCTGAGGCCCACAAAAGTCAGAATCAGCAACCCCTTGGAACTGGGGCTACAGATGGCTGTGAGTCACCATGTGGGTGCTGGGAACTGAACCTGGGTCCTCTGCAAGAGCAAGTGTTCTCAACCACTAAGCCATCTCTCTAGGGCTAATGCCATCCTTAATACATTGAGGAACTGCTCAATTTTCTTTTCTGTCCAAAGCGACTACATCTTTTCACATCCCCTAAATAGGTGTAAGGATTACAGATTTCCTACATTCTTGCCACTTTTTGCTATTTTCTAAGACTTACATTTAGTGAGATACACCATTATGCCATTTTGCCAATCTTTCATTCTAGATCAACACCTGCTTCCCTCTCTCTCTCTCTCTCTCTCTCTCTCTCTCTCTGTGTGTGTGTGTGTGTGTGTGTGTGTGTGTGTGTGTGCGTGTGTGCATTTGTGTGTGTTTCTCTTATTCAATATTTAAAATATACACATATATTCCATATAATTTATCTTGTTTAATCTTTACAATACCTTGAGAAGCAAGCATCTTTTTTCTTATTTCACAAATGAAGTATTAGTGGTTGTCAGAGGCACAATAAACAAACAAACTAGCAGCAATCCTAGAACAATGGTTCATCCCTCTACCTTCCTCCAAAGCCCGTTTCAGGTACCACCCAGGTGCTCCCACAATGCCTTTGCAAGCAGAAGTACTAAATCATGTGTCAGATTTTTTTTTCCTTTTTAAAGCTGAATAATGCTATTTCCTGTGTGAAAGAAAGAACTGTGTATTCAAGAGCAGCAGGGGTGCAGCTCTGCATGTGAGTGCACCCATTTGTGCACATGAGGCAGGGGTGCAGCTCTAGGTGTGAGTATACTCATCTGTGCGTACGAGGCAGGGGTGCGGCTCTGTGTGTGAGTTCACTCATCTGTGCACATGAAGCAGGGCTGTGGCTCTGAGTGTGAGTGTATTTATCTGTGCACACGAGGCAGGGGTACGGCTCTGGATGTGAGTGTACTCATCTGGGCATATAAGGCAGGGGTGTGGCTCTGGGTATGAGAGCACTCATCTGGGCACATGAGGCAACAGAGGAGGATGGCAGGTGCCCTGCTCTATCAATCTGCTTATTCCTTTGAGACAGGGTCTCTTACTAAACCTGGAGCTGGGCTGGGCCTTAACACTCCCCAAGTGATTTTCCCGCCTCCGCCTCTCCCCAGTCTCAGTTCACGTTTGTGTTGGAGTTACAGACACATGAATGGCTACGCCAGCTCCTGATATAGGTGCTGGGATCCACATGCTGGTGCTCACACCTGTGCTTGCATAGCAAGTGCTCTTCCCTGCTGAACCAGCTCTCGGGTACTTTATAAGACATCCTGTGTAGCCCAGGATGACCTGACTATCCTTATGCCATTATCTCCAGGGTACTGGGTTGCCAAGTATGTGCTGCCACCCAGGTAGGCAACTTACTATCCATCCACTCACCTGTGACACTTAGTATCTACCCATCCACCTGTGACACTCAGATGTGGACACTTCTTATCTACAGCAGCTCTGTGAGCTCAGTGTACAAATATACAGCCGAGTCTCTGCCTCCAACTCTTCTGAGTGGGGCCTCAGGTTTTAAGATTCATTCTCAGGACTTTGGAAACCGAAAGCAAAGCCCTGTCATGCCAGATCGTGATATCACCAAATGGCAATGACAGTCTTCCCTGGTCCTTTCTGCCCCATCTAGTCGCTTTCTTGATGACTTCTTTGCTTATGTCATTCATTTTCTCATCTACTCAGTCAATGCATTCCTTCATGTCACATACCGGGCAGCAGCACTTTGCTGAGCCTTATGTTAGGTGCTAGAGCCACTTCAGAGAGAAGGCAGACATTGTTCTTACCTTATGGAAGCGGAGGATGAGCCAATCTCCAAAATTCATAGGCATTGGCTGGTTTCTAGTTTAAATGGAAAAGACTAGCCAACTACACCAGCTGACTGTACTAGAGAGCCCTGAGCTGGCCCCAAGGGGAAGGAATAGGTGTTTGAGCGGAAAGATGGAGAGGAATTCGACAGGGAAGGGGAAGAACAGTTTGTATTCAGGTAAGGCCTCTTTTGTAAAGGCCCTGCGGCAGTGAATAAGGTAACTCAGAAAAGCTATAGAGAAGAAAAGGCAATCCAGAGTCAGGGGGCTAACCTCAAAGAGATGGGCAAGATGAGGCAAAGTCTTGAGAATCTTTAGAGACCTGTTATTAACATCAGGTGCTAAGGTGCAGATCCCATCTATGAGCAGTAGGAGTCCATGTCCTCAGCAAGCATAGGAAGCTACAGTCTCTGTCCCTGCTCTGGGGTGAAACTGTTCCTGTGTGCAAAGGGGGAACTTGACTCCTCTACAGGACATAAATGAAACACGGGCGACAGGCTCACTTTCTATATTGGAAGTCAGTGGCATGGGTGCAGATTCTTCTCGGACTTTCTTTCGATTTCCCAGTGTTAGACTGCCTGGCCACAGATGAGTACTGAGAATCCTATGTCAACAGGGTCCTTTGTCAACCACCAAGGACATTTGGAATTAAACAAGCCACGGGTAATCAATTCGGTTGCTTTAGGCTGTGAGACCACCCGTGGGGCTGCAGAGAGATATTTCCTGTTGTATATAAAATATACAATTGGCTTTGTGTGCCGCTGGGACTTACTCCCCTGGCCCTGACGGATGGCATTGTGGTCTCTGCCGGAGGCAAGTTACCTGACTCCCCAGAGCAGGGTCCAGTTCAGCTTTGGGAATCTTAGATTCATTAAGAAATAATGGAGCTTGTTTTCATTTGTGGGAACAATTTCCTTTTTCTTCTTCGGGAAGAAATGTAAAGCTATGTGTGGAATTCAAAGGGGCATTGCACAGAAAGACAGACTGGACAGAGAAAACTGAGACAATCTTCCGGCTTTTAAAGGGATAAACTTGGACACCCTCCTCGTCAGACTTTCAAGTGCTTTCCACATCTGAAGTACATATAACTGGGCAGAGAATGAAAAGCCTTCCTCTCGCACAAAGTGCAGGTTGAACTGAGGCTGGGGTTTGGGAGCGTAATTGCAAAGGAAAGTGCCTGCACTTTCCTTGGGACTGGGCAGTGTCTTGTGAACACAGCTTGCCTGGGGGAGGCAGTGGCTGCAGTCCCATTAGGGCTTCCTAGTCTAATTAGGAAACATACACAGCTAGCTAAGCTCCTCACAAATTAAGAGCCAGCTAATTAGGCTGTAAAGATCTTTCTCTAGAACTCGCTTCGGTTGGGAAACAGCTTCCTTTTATTTGTTAGGAAGAGGAGGTGAAAGGAAATGACAAAGAGGAAAAGAGCAGGAGTAAAGAGACTAGGAAGGAAGAGAGAAAAGGATGGAGAGGGAGGGAGGAAGGAGAGACGGTAGGAAGGAAAAAAGGGAGGTGAGGAAAGCAAGGGAAGGAAAGAAAAAAGAGAAAGGGAGGGAGGGAGAGAGGGAGAGAGGAAGGGAGGGAGGAAGAACCAGGATGAATGGGTCATCCAGTGAATGCAAACCTGTATGCCCAAGTCCTATCTCCATTCATTCAGTTCCCAGGCACCCTGGTTGGACCTTGGGATTCCATGCAGCCACAGAGTTTGGGATCCAGCATAGCACTGCCCAGGAATTTATTAGCATGGTTACCCTGGGAATGTTTCTGCTCCTCCTCCGCCTGGCTGCCTTCCTGCTCCCTTCCTTCCAGAGATCAGAACTCAACCCCACCATGAAGAGCTTGTTACTCATCCTTCATGGAAAAGCCAGCACTTTGCTGCTCCCAAACAGGACAAAGGTCTTATTGGGGTTCCCAAGGCCAGCTGTTTCTTGCTACATGAAGAGCAAGCAATTCCAGAGAAAGAGACTCTGTCTTCAGAGAGATTGGTGCAAGACAACTAGACGAGGCAAAGTCTTCTTGGAACCAAAAAGAACCAAAAAGGAGCCTCAATCTCCTAACTACTGTTCCTTGACTTGATTGCCCTCTCTTACTTGTTGGGTAGTGTGGTGCAGGTTAATTAATTATTCAAAAACTTGTGTTGACTGATTTAACTTAAGTGTGCTTGCTATAAGAGTCCATTTGCTCTCTGGAAAGCCAAAGATGCAGGAGAGAGAACAGGAAAGCCAGGGGACTGGGTGAGGGCTGACTAGGTATCGGTGTGGGCAGTCCTCTTCTTGGAGTTAGGACGCCTCTTCCTCAAGCTGTGGACTTAGTGAAAGTCACTTTTTCTTCTCACTCATTTCCCACACAGTGGGGATGGGAGCCCTGGGGGAAGTGCACCGTAAAGTCCTGGAGGTAAGATTACCTGCTAATGACTTCTCAGATTCTCCCTCTATTAAAGAAAATCATAAACAAAGAGAGCTGTGCTAACAAAACAAGCAGAACTGAGTGAAGAATGTCAGAGGCAGCCGAGATGAAGCACGTGACAGCTCAAATACAGACTGGGATCTGGGTCGAGACTCATTGAGAGTAAATGTGATCTCGAAAGCTTTGCTTGATGCTGCCATCTTCATCTGTGTCTCTCCAGAGGTAAGAAGTTTTGACACCCCAAATCCCAGAGAAGGGAGTGGTGGTTCTGTATAGTCAATACCACTCAGCCCTGGTCCTTGTCCCCTAACCCTGAAGAAAAGCCGGCTGACTGTGTGTTATCCCTTAAGTTGACAAGTATCTCTTTAACAGTTCTTTTGGTAAGTTTCTACCGTCGACTTGATTCTTCCTAGAAGCCTTCTCAGTCCTTTCAGGGTTTGTTTGATCTTCTTCTTTCCTTTGCCCTTCCTTCATTTCTTACTTTCCCCTTCCCTTCCTTCCTTCCTCTTCTGTATTTTTGAGGGGAGGAGGCATAGCTGGGAGAGACAGGGCCTCTTGTAGCCCAGGATGGCCTAGACCTTATTATATAGCCAAGAATGATCATGAATTCCTGATCCTCCTCCCTCCATCTCCTGAGTACTAGGATTACAAGCACACTGGGTAAGAGGATTTTTTTCTTTCTTTCTTTTTTAAGATTTATGATTTTAATTTATGTGCACCTGTGTGAGTGTAAGCGCAAGTTTATGCTTATCTTCAGAGGCTAGAGGAGGGCATCTCCTTCTCTAGAGCTGGGTTACAGACATATGAGTCACAGACATGGGTGCTGGGAACCAAACTCGGGTCCTCTAGAAGAGCAATAGGTACTCTTAACCACAGAACCATCTCTGCAGCCTTGTTTTTGAGACAGGCTCTCAACCTGGCCTTGAACCTACTGTATAGCCAAGAATAGCCTTGAACTCTAGACTCTTGGCCTCTATATCCAAAGTTGGAACCATAGAAATGTTCTAGTATGCCCAGAAAGTAACAGAATTATGACAATAGTCTATCAAAATCTTCAGAAACCTAACAATAAAATAAAATAAAAAGCTAATGAGTTCCCATCATTCTCCTATAAGCCGCTCATGAAGGTTCTAGAGATGTGCAGGCCAACTTGTGTTTTCCCAGTAAGAAATGCAGTGTGCTTGGTACAACATATTTTTTCCTTTTTAAAGAATTATTATATCCATTATAATTAATTAATAATGGATAATAATAATATCCATTATTACAGAGTAACCTTGCAGGAACAGGCTGAGGGCTGTGTTTTAGAATTTCCTATCTGCTTTTCACCGCCAGACGGTCTATATGCAGTGGAGGGTCCCACCATCACACACAGTTGCTTCTTACAGCTGCTGTGGATGGTCTTCTTAACAACTGTGCTAGAACCGTTTTAAAAGTCCTTGTAGGTCAGCTGCCCCATGCTCACTTTAGCTAATAAGGCTTAGATTCATTAGTCCCGTAGAAATTTTCTTTTCCTCTTAACTTTAAAGAAAACTACATAGATTCCTACTTCCATTAGTGATTTTTTTTATTAAAGGTCTTAATTCAGTTTGGAGATTTATTACTTACTTATTACATTTTGACCAAACAGTCGGTGTGCACATGAAGACTCGCACACGTGTGTGTGTGTGTGTGTGTGTGTGTGTGTGTGTTTTAAACTAGAGTACATTTGCCATTCTTTTAAATAAATTGTGTTTTTAACCTTAACATGATTCCATTGGATAAGTTTTACACATTTTTTTTTGCAGGGGTGGAGCATAGAGAGGTTTTTTAAAAATTGAAATATGACATCCATATCATTAGGGTTTTAAAGTTAGTAATATGCTTAAGGC
The DNA here is from genome assembly GCF_982192425.1 of Myodes glareolus. NCBI lineage: Eukaryota > Metazoa > Chordata > Mammalia > Rodentia > Cricetidae > Myodes > Myodes glareolus. The sequence continues at coordinate 71,798,199 of NC_142038.1, forward strand.
AGATTTTTTTATGGTTAGCAAATCTGAGAGGTTCTGACACCACGGGGCGCAGGCGGAGATAGCTTACATAAATGTATATGGTCCCCCGAGGGGCCACAATTGTATTGCGGGGCTTCTCATGAACAACCCAGCTTCCGCGGAACAGCCAAGCAAAGCTAAGTAGTTCTGAACCGGATGAGCTGTCCATGAGCCGAGTTATGGGCAAATGGAAGGAGCTTGGATGCCGGCCCCGTTCCTATGAGGCGCTGAAATGGGAAAGCGTGTGCATCTAATGAAATGCGTATCTTATTAAAAGTGTTTCTTTTAAAACGGCCACTGCATGACTTGAAAACCGGTACCCTAACAGATTTACCCAACACAACCGGAAGATGATAAGGTCTAAAGTCTAGGAAAGGAATCATAAACCTGGAGGTGGAACAGAAACTGACTGGTGGGGCACCTTAGAAATTGGAGTCAGTCCCAAAGCTCAGTTTCCCCTAGTTACAAAACTGTACTATCTTTCCTTTTTCTTCCTTTCTTTTTCTTAAGGGGCTTTGTAATTTCTGAAAGGCAAAAGCAAAAAATACAAAGAAAGAAGTTGTGAAAGAATTCTAGTCAAGTCTTGCTTCTTACTCAGTTATACAAAATGCTTAATTAAATGTTTTATGTGCATGAGGCGGTCTTGTCAGAATCAAGTGTGCTCAAAGGAACAGACAGGAAGTGTGCTCGCTAGGAGGCAGCATCATAAAAATCGGATCCTCTACCCCCAACTCTCCGAGTCCTCCCAGCCCTCCACCCTTGCATCCCTGCTCTTGCTTCGTTGACTAGATCTTAGTACACAATCTAGGTTGATCTCAAAGCCCCACCTTAGCATCCTGAGTTTTACATGTATGTGCCACCATGAGTACCATGTATATTTTCTCCTGACTAGGATTTACCTCATGAGGGTTCTCATCATTCCTCATTATGTTTCATATAAAAAGATAAAAGATCATCATGACCTTATTATTTGTCATAATAACCAGACAAAGACAATTCTTCCTTTGTGATTTTAATTTAAATAGTGGCACTTGGCTATCTCTCTCTCTCTCTCTCTCTCTCTACCTATATCTATCTACCTACCTATCTTTATCTATCTGTCTACCTATCTATCTATATATACATTTACACATACACACACACACACACACACACACACACATATATATATATGTATATATATATATACAGGATCTCCCTATATAGCCTTGGCTGTCCTAGAATTCATTATATAGACTAGGCTAACATCAGACTCACAGAGACTACCTACCTCTTCTGAGATTAAAGACGTGCACCACTATGCCCAACCTCTGCCTCCTTCCCAACCACCCTTCAAAAAAACCAAAAAACCAAAAAGAACCCACAGCAATCATGTTGAAACTCTGCTTCAAAAATAAGTAAGTAAATATTTCATTACTTTTTGCAGTGCTGGGAATTAAACCCAAGGCCTTGTGTGTGTTAGTTATGTCCTCTTCCACGGAGACACCCCTTCCCCAGCCTCCTCTATTAAAAACTCTGGTTTTCAGATAAGGTTTGCGATATAGGCAGGCTGGCCTCAAAATCCAGGAAAGCCTCCTGCCTCAGCCTTCCAGGTGCTGAGATTGCAGGTCCATGACACCTTTACTGAATATACATCTCTCTTGTGATCAAGTATGTTTTCCCACTACTACTACTACAATTGGTGGTTTGACCATGATTGTATGTGATTTCTTCTTGCATTATCTGTATTGCTTTATAACGAGAGTTCACATTGGGAAGTCAGAGAAGAAACTCTGACAAAAGATGGCATTGATTTAAGGGCCTCTGTAGGAGGCCTTGGTTATGTGTCAGAAATCACACACAAGTGGAAAATGACCCATCAGCGCATTTATAAGTGGCAGAAGATCCGCCTTGTCAGAGAGAAGCTATCACCAACCGGTGCAGAACATACCCGGAGAAGCAAAAAGCCATGTTGCTTTGCAAAGGCTAATTATAAACAGGTGGTGGCTGGGGCCGAACTCCAGGAATCACAAACGCATTCTGCTCAGTTCATTAATGCTTCTATTCAACTCCAAAAAAAAAAAAAAAAAAAAAGAAAGAAAGAAAGAAAGAAAGAAAGAAAGAAAGAAAGAAAGAAAGAAAGAAAGAAAAAAGCACATTCCACAGCATTACAGGGAGTTTCAGGTTGGCTGATAAAAACCAGGTGATTTCCAACCCCTGACCCCTCGCCGACACAGGGGTAAAATAAAAGAGCAGAACCGCTCTCCCTGTGTGGTAGGACCTCTTGTGGCATCACAGGTGGAGGCTGCCGGAGCAAGATCTTCATCCAGAGAAGGTGCCAGTGAGAAAGGCTGGCCATGCAGCCCCAGCTAGTGAGGTCTCAGCACAAGCAGGGTGAAGACGAGTTTTGAGGTCTGTTTGCATTTCCTAATATGAAATGCAACTGAACTCTTCAGTTCCATCTGGGTCTGGCTGCTTCATTGGAGGGTTCTTCAATTTCACATTTCATCTCGGCAGCTAATGTCCACATCTTGTCAAATCGCCACCAAGAAGGCACCTCGGGGCTGCCCTGGACAAAACTGCAGCATTCTGTGGGAACTTGTGATTTGAGGGCTCAGTGACTATGCTGCGACCAAATGGTCCGCCCCACAGAGACCCTGGGAAGCGAGGCACACACTCCTGAAAGGACATCTTATTTTCTCTCCCACAACCATCATCATGCTCAGTTTTTTCAGCCAAGTTTCTGGCGGCAATTCAAAATAGCTTTTTGTTTTGTTTCATTTTGTTTTATGATTTTCACTACTAGTAGAACTCTTTTGACTCTAAAATCTTGGAATGGTCATGGAAAGGTCTGAGTTTGTGTCCTCTTTGCTTTTTTTTTTCTTTGTATTTTTTATTTTGTTCTGTGTTTTGAGGCAGAGCAGGCTGCTCTCACACTCACAGCAGGTTCTTTAGTCTCCTGACTTTGGCTTCTTGAGCACTGAGTGCATTACAGGTGTGCACCACCACCCTGGCTGTTTGTTTACAAGTGTGCACCACCACCATGGTGGTTTAGAGGTGTGCACCACTACCCTGGCTGTTTGTTTACAAGTGTGCACCACCACCATGGTGGTTTAGAGGTGTGCACCACCACCCTGGCTGTTTCGTTGCTGACAAAAGCAGTAACCATTAGCTGTTGCTAATGATTTGTCTACTGCTGATTTTTAATTATTTGTGGATAGTAAGAGCTTAGGAAGAGTTTGAATACATTCCTCTTTTCATTTGTAATTGAAACACATGTTCACACACATGTTGCATAAACTCTAAAGGAGCTAAAATTCATATATGGTATGAATTACAGAAAAAAAGTATTTCATTTTTTTTCCTCTCCCTATTTCTTATTTCCTTTCCTTTTCTTTTTCCTTTTTTTTCTTTTTCTTTTCTTTGAGACAGAGTTTCCTTATGTAGTCCTGGTTATCCTAGAGATCTTTATGTAGACCAGGTTAGCCTAGGAATTACGGAGATCTACCTGCCCTTGCTTTCAGAGTGCTGAAAAAGGTATTTTCAAGTCATTTTGTGATTGCAAATATAAATTAAATTGGCCTCAAGGTAAGACAGGGCCTGGCTCTTCTCATACTGTTTTATTAGTAACCTGTTTGTTTATCAGGAAACAGGTTTTATAGCCCAGGCTGGTCTAGTGCTCCCTGAGTAGCCTAGGATGACTTGAACTGGTAATCTGCCTGACTCCACCTCCCACGTGCTGAATTACAGGTGTACTCTCATGCTTAAATTTTAAAATTTAAAGTTCATCATCTTCAGAGGGCCTGAAGTTTATTCATCTATTTGCATTGCATAAAATAAAATGCATTTTCAAGGTAATGAAATGAGAATTTTCTGGAGACTGCCTGCCACTGGAACTGCCACAGATTTGGAGATCTGTCCAAGGACCTTGGACCAGCACAATGGCTCAGCAGGTAAAAGGTTCTTGACTGAGTCCCAGAGCCAAGGTGAACCAGCGCCTCACCACTGTCCTCTGACATCCACACATGTGCTTCCCCGCTCATCCGGCACAGACACACGCGATAATAACCAACAAAAGCGAAACCTTTGAAAACAAGTAGACAAACTGCTTTACTTCCCACCTTCATCTCTGAAATGATGATGACGACATAGGAGCCTGCCAAGGAGCGTCCAGCTCTAACACCCCAGGATAGCAGTGCATTGTTCTCCACAAGACACGTGGGGTTGAGAGTTGAGGGGGAAGTGTTTCTGTTTCTTAATTAATATTCCCTCTAAGTCATGGCCTTAACAAACAGGTTGAAAATCCCTGATTCCAAAACTCTGAAATGCTGTGCCTTAGTTTCTTATTCTGTTACTGTGATAAAATGACTTGCGAAAGCAGCTGAAGAAGGAAGGGTTGGTTTCACTGGCAGTTCCAGGTTTGTCTACCATAGGACAGGGAAGTCACAGCATCAGGAATCTGAAGTGTGAAGAAGTCAAATCACATCCACAGTCAAACACAGAGAAAGAAATAGATAAGGAAGGGAAGGGAAGGGGGGAGGGAGGAAAGGAGGGAGGGAAGAAAGGAGGGAGGGAGGGAGGGAGGGAGGGAGGGAGGGAGGGAGGGAGGGAGGGAGGGAGGAAAGCCTGTGCTTGGCTTGCTGTTTCTACTCTGCACAGCTAAGGATACCTGCCTACGAGATGCTGCTACACACATGGGTTAGTCTTCCCACTTCACTAACGTTATCAAAATAATTACCCATGGACATGTTCAACCTGATCTAGACAATTTGTCATTGAGACTCTTCCTAGAAGATTCTAGATTCCGTAAATTGACAGCTAAAGCTATCACATGCTCCAAAAGTTGAAAGTCGTTGAGTAGCACTGTGATTGACGGCGCAAGCGGAAAACTCCACACTGTGAGACTTCGTTTGAGGCACAAGATTCTCGAATATGTTGCACAGTGGCAGGGAGATTGGCTCAGCAGAAACTCTTACTCTTCAAGAACAAGTACAGCAGCATACATGTGTGACACCAGAGCTGAGAGGCCAGAGGTGGGCGCATTCTTGGGGTTTGCTGGTCACTCAGTCTAGCTGGATCCGTGAGCTTCAGTAAGAGATTCTGTCTCAAAAATCTAAAGCAAAAGAAAAACACTAGATGTTGACCTCTGGCCTACACACACACACACACACACACACACACACACACACACACACACACACGAAATTGCATCTGCATACATACACATACATACATAAACACATGCATCGACACCCCACACAAATGTGTGTTTTTACCTTCAGGCTGTTCACGGAAGGTATTACGTAAGACATAAGTGAATGTGATGTTCTGGGCTGGATCCCATCCATTCCTGTCTCTTTATGTATATGCTTTATTTGAAAATCTGAACTCTCCTTATTCTAGGTGTTTCCAGTAAGAGATCCTCACATTGCTTAAGTTTCCATATCAAATGACTGGGCTTTTTTTTTCTGCTGAGGCCTCTTCCTCCTCACTTCTCTATGTTAACAACATTTGAAAAATGAACCATTAATTCTGTTGAATTTAGCTTTTTGTAGTGAAGTTAAACATTTTATTTCAGCTTACAGAATATATTTACCAAAGACAATATGCAAAAAAACTATGGGTCTCTTTGTGTTGCTTTCTAACATATCTTTGTTTTCTTCTTCCAAAGGAATGATGTTTTCAAAGCAAATGCCCATATCAACACACTTTCACACTACGTATAAAAACCAACCACCATCCCTAGTTCTCATCGTAACATCAGTCTCTTGAGTCATTGCAGATTGGTTTGTTGGGGCCTATTAAAAAAAACAAACAAAAACCGTAATCCTTTCTTTTTCTGCTGACATTGAAGCACTTCCTCACCCCATGAGATAAAATGAAGGGTAAAAATCACTTCCTGTAAAACGCTGCCAGCTACAAATATTTGCAAGGCATATCTGGTTCTGTGTCGGTTTTCCTGTTTCTGTATCCTTGGCTGTACAGGCTGTACAACCACCCCATCCCCCTGCCCTCCTCCCTCTCCCTCCCTCCTCTGTGTTTGTGTTTATACACATGCTTATGTATATATACATGTATATATATGAAGTGTCAGCAAAGTCTTTGAATTAATGAACTGTGAAGCACTCAAAAACATACCATTTCAAAATGTGTGCTGCAAAGATTTAACACTAATGGGAGGTGACCCTTGAGTTTACAATCAAATATCCCACTCTAACTGAAAAGAATTACTCTAAAAGACAGTCTTCAGCAAAAGTCTTTGAACAAAGACCTAGAGAGGAAGAAGAGATGGAGGAGAAGACAGTCAGAAGTCAGAGCTGCAGCTGGGGAGATGTCTTTGCCTCCATCAAATAATGAACTCATACAAATTCCCTACAAAGGTACCAGGGGAAGCAGCGAGAGAATACAGGAGGTTTGTTCAGAAGGTTGATAAATAAATCTAAATGGTAGGTATGTTAGGTTTTGTTTTCTGTTAATTTTGCCACTAAAAAAAAAATGCAGTGTAACTCCTTCAATCTTTTTACAATTCTGCATGGTTGAACATTTGAAATGAGTTTGTGTATCACCCTCAGGCACTGATTCAGACTTGATTGGGGCAAAGCAGGCTGCATGTGCTTATTTTTATCCACGTCATTTGGGATATTTATGTCGCCAAAGGAACCAAAACCATGCTGTTCTATGGCCAAATTATCACCTAGCCTTTGATCAGACAGGGCGGCAAGACTCATCAACAAGTTGTGCGACCTTTCTGTAACAGTAACGTCAGGTCAACTCGAGAAAGTGAAGCGAGAGCCCTAAACACAAATAAAAAGAAACAACCAACAATTCTTGTAATTATCATCATCTGCTGCATTTCCCTCTTTTGGCAAAGAAACACTCCATCCATTTGTAGAAATCGCCTGCGGACACGTTACATCAAAACTAATCACAACGATTAAAATCAGCTTTTCTGTGCAAGAGGAGAGTAAAAAGCAAGTTGGGGGCTGAAATGAGACTGTTTTTCCAACAAAAAAATCGGAGGAAAATTTCTATATGTATATTTCTCTATAGTCTATGTAAGTCTTTATTTTTGAAGATCAACTGTGAGCCCTGTGATCGGTTAATTTGATTTAAGTTTTATTTTGGAGATTTGGACTAGAGGTAGAGGCGCGAGCTAATTGTATCCTGATCCTTGCCTTGAGGGGTTTCAAAGCCCTGGAGCAACTCTCCTCTGTATTTTGTTCTGTCTACCTTAGCCAAGCTATTGCATTTCTCTCTGGTGTGGCGAGGCGAGCAGATCGCTGGGAGAGAAATCGGAAAAGGGGGGAGAGGAAAAGGAAAAGGGGACTTGGAGAGAGACTTTGTGCTTCAATGTTTCAGGTAAGATCTGACGGTTTGGGTTTGTTATTATTTGCTAAGGAGGGTATGGCTGGGACTTTGGGCGCAACTCGCTTTTACGCATGTGCCAGGCATGGGGCGAGAGCGCGGCACACTCGCACACACGCAGCCGGGCGCGGACGGCGGCTAGGGAGCCGCTCGCACCGGCTGCGGCTCCTCGGTTTTCTTCCTGGCAGAGGGAGCCGAGCGGGCGCGGGCGGTGGCCACGGGAGTCCGAGTCGGGGCTCCGCGGGGTCGGTAGCCTGCGCGCCGACCGGGCTGGGGCGGGCGGAGGGGGGGTCCCCACGGCCGGGTCCTGAGTCTCGGAGCGCAGCCCCGCGGCTCTCGAACCCCTCGCGGCCCGTCCGTGCTCCCGCCTGCCGCGCAGTCCATTCTTCCCGGGGCGCCCCGGGGCTCGGCGCCTATCTCGTGGGGGTGGGGATCGTCGCCCAGCTCGCAGCCAGCCTTGGCGGCGCCCCCCGGGACACCCGCTCAAAGACGCCATTGTGGCTGCTGAGCGGATCGGGGCCCCGGGGCGCTTTATTTATTTATTTATTGATCCCTTCCCTTTTCTCCCCGGCCGAGCCCTTTTGTGAGCCGCGGCTAGTGCCGAGAGCCGGCCCGCGTGCAACCCGGGTTGATCCAGATTCATCGCCTCCGCCCACTCGGGCGCCTTTAAAGCCCTTTCCCATCTCCTCCCATTTCCCCTCCCCCCCTCTCTGGGTGCAAATGTTTCATTTATTTTTAAAAAGCGCCGGTTCCCCTTCCTCTCCACCTCCTCTCTCGTTAGTGAGCTGGGATTAAGAAGTCTCCTTGGGAGGCAGGCGCGGACTTGGGCGCTGGGGTGGGGGATGGCTGCAGATGCCGCAGGTAACGGTGGTGGCTTTTGGCGTTCACCTCCTCTCCCCGAGCCAGCAACGCCGAGTCCAGAGCCCGGTCCTTCCCTTCTCCTCCTCCTCCTCTGGCGGCCACTGTTGACTTAAAGGGACAGAGTTTCCTGGTCGCCACCGGTGTGCGCGGTCTGAACCGGTGCTCCGGGGCGCATGGGTGGGAGGAAGAGAGTCAGTTTGGCTCTTTTCTGACCTCTTTCCTCCCCACCCCCAGCCTGCCTCCCCTCTTGGTGGAATTGTGGTGTGCGCTTCCTCTCCTGCCCCCAAGAGGGACCTGGCTGGAAAATAAGAGTCCTCACGTCCTGGAAAAAAGAACGGGGAGGGTGACACGTTGTGGTGAATTGCTTCCTAAGTGAGGTGGAGCCTCTGAACGTCCTAGAAGGGTAGGGAGAACCTGTGGTGCGGGGACTCCTTGCCTGGATGCCGGCCTGGCACAGGCGTCCGACATACAACTTTCTAGCGATCGCGGGCCGATAGGGATTGCCTTTGTGCTTTCCAACATTCAGGCTGTCGTGGAAATGATTTTCCAGTGTAAACACGTTTTCACTGTCTCTGTGCTTCGGGGTCCGGCTGGGCCGGAGAGGACAAAGTTAGCAAAGTTTCGATGGGGCGGTCGGCTTTGTACGTGGCGATTGCACGCGGGAACTGTCCAGGACCCCTTGGCTCTGACTTCCTGGCCAGGAGAAACACCGCAGCAGGCAGAAGTAATTTGGTCCAAATATTGTACAAATATTATACTACCGTTTAGACCATAGGACTGGCTGCTTTGCCCACCGCCTCCCGTGTGTGTGTGTGTGTGTGTGTGTGTGTGTGTGTGTGCGCGCGCGCGCGCCTTGATGGCACTCAGAGAGACACACAGTTTAACATACTCATTCTTTAAGAAACGTTTGCCTTCTGTTTTCAATCAACTAAGCTGGCAGCCGGAGATACAAGTTTATTTGAGAATACCCTCTGGGTACCAAGCATGCTTGGATTGTTTTAGCAAATTAAAAATGAGCAAAATGCTTTTACCTTCTCAGCAGTAGACTCCTTAAGAGACCTCCTGTTTCGTGTGTTATGTGTGTGCATTCCAGGGGAAGCGTTTTCTGTGTGGATCTCAAATGTTTTTAATGTGGAAAAAAACGAAAATAAAGGATTTCTAAAGGCTGAGACTGATGTTGTGGAATGATCCATTAAATTTGGACCATGTATGATTCATTAAATCAAGAAATTCACCTGCTTGTCTGGGAGGCTGTGGGAGCTGATAGCCAGCCGGCTAGGCGAATTTTAAATAGCAGTGAGTTCATTTGTCTCGGGGATAATGGGCAAGATGCCGATTTAGATTTTGGTGGCATGTGGCTTCCAAGAAGGGGCTGTCTGTGTAGGATTGGCTGATGCAGATTGAGAAGAGCTGCTGGTGACAGTAAGAATAGCAGTAGGTTAACTGTTTACCAGTGAGGTGACAAAGGTGACCCTGGAACTTTATAACTTCAGATCAGAGAGAACTTCACGGAATGGGACTTTTGTGTGTAAGGAAAATATAACTGACTAGTCAAAAGTGCCGTAGGTTTACTGCGAAGAAATCTCTAGATGCATTAAGAATGAATGATTGTGTATGTGTGTGTGTGGGGGGGGTAATCTCCCAGCACGGCATGCAAAATGACTGCAGTGGTTTTTGCTCTATTAATTATGCCCGAAGCACAATATAAACTCCCCGAGCACACACTAGAGGTCTCTCTTCTAGCTGTACAATTGTTGGCTTTGTAATCCTTTACCAGACCTTGTATAATAAGAGTGTTCAGTGAAGGCCTAGTTCATAAGCAATTTTGCCTTCCTGGTTATTCTCCATATTTGGGGGAGAGTATTCAGCAATTACCGCCCATTTTATGCTGCCCAAGCATTTGGAAAGGAATTACCTTAAGAAAGACTTCCATGGACAGGTGAAAATGTACCACTCAGTTTGCACTGAATCCTGCATTTTAGGCTTGCCTGTATCAAATTATTTACCCAAAGCAATTTCTTTTAAAACACAAACATAAACAGTGAAAGTTGTATTTGTTGGAGAGTGTTCTGAAATTAGACTTTCGTTTGGCTCTGAGTTTAGCAATGCTTTCTAGTCTTTCTAAACTCAATGTGATTGCTGCAGCAGCCTGAAATGTGCTCAGATCTCCCCTTTATATCCTGGGTGAGTCACTCAAACAAGGCTTTCTGAAAGTTACCTTTTAAATTGCATTTCTGAACTTTTTTCAGTTTTATTTATTATTTTCCAATAAGCAAAACATTTATCCTGAAGATGAAGCATCACGGGAATATAATCTTTTGGATATGTGTGTGCGTGCTTGCTAAGTTTGAGAGCTTCCCCATGAAGGCTTGAGAAACAATTGGACTTCCCTTCCCTGGGAACAGCAGCAGCTCCCTGACTTCACATTCATGAAAATGTACTAGACGGAACTAAGGCTTTCTTTTGAAGAGTTTGGTTTAAGAGCTCTGGGAAGAGGAAGATGAGGTTAACTTTTAAGAATCATTTTCTGAAGTGCATGCATTCATTCACCCATTATTTATTAGCGCTGGCTGTACAGGAAACTCCCCACTAGATACTGGAGACACCATGGTGGTTACAGCATGCAGCGCCATGATTGCTTGATTACAGAGACAGACATTCACCGAATAACCGAACAACTGATAAGAGATTAGAGCTTTGGAAGAAACGGGAAATTTCAGTAGAATGAACCAAAGAGGGTCGAAACAGCCAGGACTGGGGTCAGATTTCCAGAGAAAGCTCTAGATTCTGAGATCTAAATGTTGGAGAGGCAGGTGGAAGATCTGGGCTGCAGGATGAAAATCTGGTTTTAAACCCTCAGAGTAACACCGAGGGGTAGGTGGGAGAGGCGTAGCATAGTGCGTGCATTGAAAGGACAGATCTGGAAGTACATAGGTAGATAACTAGACAGCCCAGGGTGGGTGATATGTAACCCTTGCATCGCCTATTACGGTGGTTAGGCACGAGCAGATGTAGCTAGTGACAGAACAGTGGTGAAAGAATTTGAGATCCCCTTAGAAGGTAAACAGTGTAGAACCCAGGGACAGGTTGGTTACAGGACCCCAAGGAGGGAGAAGTGTTGAATGTCGAGATTTGGGGCATGTTGTAACTCGGCTGTGAAGTGCCCTCCAAGGAGACAGCAGCTGGTGCTATAGATTTGGATGATTATGGACCCTTTAGGAGGTACACCTAACTTAAGGAAGCAGGCCACTGAGGGTGGGCTCTGAGCTTCATATCCTGGCCCTGCTTCCTGCGCACTCTCCGCTAGCAGTCCAAACATGTTGTAAGTGTGTGCAGAGTCCACCAGCATACGCCTGCCACCGTAAAGCCATGGCTACCATGCCTCTCCCTCGGAGATGGACTGTACTCCTCACACTGTAAGTCCAAGCAAACCTTTGCTTCCTTAAGTAACACAGCAGGAAACGTAATGGATTCAGGGCACGTTAGTCAAGTAGATGGTGGTGTTCAGGGTGCCGGCTTTGGTAATGAGAAGCCTCGTTCACACCCAGGGCATCTGAATTCACAAAGGCAGCCAAGGCATCTGGTCTGGTCATTCTTCAATTGCTCCGTTAGTTCTGCAGTCCTGTGCAGGGCCTGCGGTCCTTCAGGCCCTCGTCTGCCTGCCCTTCGCATCCTGTCCTCCAAGCCCCTTTTGTCTTTATGGCCTGCCCTGTGAGGTCTGTATAACTAGCTTAATAAGCTGGGAGTCATCGTTGAGTGAGTCTTGTGTTTAACCTACTGGAACAAAATCAGGTCTGTGTCTTATAACACACATTGTGTCAAGAATCTCATAAAGCCGGTGGTGTCGTGACTGGCAAGCTGCCTGTGTTATAAATAACTCCGCATCCATGCCCCTGTAAGCAAATCTAATTCACTTCGTTGGGTCACTGAAAACAATTTGAAAGTAGGAGGAGTGGGTGGGAAGAGGGGAGGCACGGGCAGTAGCTGAGCAACAAGGGAAGGAAATGGGGTGAATAGCATATATCATGTCAATGTATGAAATATGTTATTGCGCATAATACTAGTAATTTTTTAAAACATTAAGGCATTAAATGACTAGAAATGAATTGTTTAGTGACTGGAGAGATTGTTCAATGGTTAAGATTGCTTACTGCTCTTGCAGAGGACCTGAGTTTGGTTTCCAGCACCCACATGTTGGCTCACAGTGACTTATGATGTCTGTCTTCTGTGAGTTTCTACCTTGCATGTGGTGCACATAAACTGTAGCAGGCAAGGCACACATATACATAAACAAAATAAGTGAATAATAAAAAATTAATTTCAACTCCACCTTTTAAAGACATTTACATACAAATGGTATAATCATTGCATGTCATAAGGAAGGAAGGAAGGAAGAAAGGAAGGAAGGAAGGAAGGAAGGAAGGAAGGAAGGAAGGAAGGAAGGAAGGAAGGAAGGAAGGAAGGAAAGACCTGTAACTACACAAATAACCCTTACATTGTCTCCTACTTTGATAGATTTTTGTGCATCTGTCCTTTGTATAGGTGACTGTCTTGGTCAGTGTTCTATCGCTGTGAAGAGACCCCATGACCTTGGGAACTCTTGTAAAAGAAAACATTTAATTGGGACATACTTTTTCAGAAGTTTAGTCCATTATCAGCATGGTGGGAAGCACGGAGACACACAGAAGACATGGTGCTGAAGAGGTAGTTGAGAGTTCTTCATCTGGATCCAGAGGTGGCAGGAAGAGACAGACACTGGGCCTGGCTTGGGCTTCTGAAACCCCAAAGCCCGTTCCCAGTGGCATACTTCCTTCAGCAAGGCCGCACACCCTAATCCCTGTCAAGCTCCACTCCCTAAAGACTGAGCATTTGAAGCTATGAGCCTGTGGAGGCCATTCCTACCACCACAGTGACATTTGTGTTGCTGGGGGAAAAAAAAATCTAAGACAGAAGCAATTAGGAGAAGAAATGTTCATCTTGGTTCTTGGTTTCAGAGGGTTTCAACTTATAATGAGAAAGACATGGTAGGGAGGAAGGTTTGGGAGAGAGGTTCAGTTTGGGCCTGCAAGCTCCTGTGGGGGCTATTTATTTACATGGTGACTAACTAGGAAGTACAGAAATTGGTACTGGGGACTTCCTAGTGACCCATTTCTACCGCCTAGGCCCACCTCCTAAACAATCCACAGCCCCCTAAAATACCTTCATCCACTGGAGAACTCCAGACCATCAACCAGTTGGGGAATATTTTAAATTCAAACTATAATGATCCCTGCATCTCAAATTTGCTCTACTGATCTCCATGCAGCCTTTCGTATTTCTATATAAGTGAGCATTTTGGTACTTCTGATATCTTGGTTTTTTTTTTTTTCAGTTTGTTCTTATTTCTACAAAACGTATTCCTTGATGTCTAGATTCCTAAAAGATAGAGACCTGCTAGGAAATCATTTTGTCCAGTATGTTGTTCATTACCAACACAGCACTTACTACTGACAGTTGGCTGATTTTTAAGTAATTTAGAATTGGGCATTAAGTGATCTTGCTTTCAATATCAAAATATATTAGGAAGGGACTTTCCACTGAAGAAGCCTGACACAGATCTTTTATAATAGTATGTCTCTTTCTGCTTGTACTTCCTCCAAAAAATTCCAGGCTGGGGATCCTTCCAGAAAATTCAGGCTTCAGTTATTTCCAGGAAATAATGTGAATACCATTCTCTTCATGGGAGTTTGATACACAAATGAATTTCTTAAAACATTTTTTTCTTGCTGGTTCGCATGCAGGTAGTCTTGGGGGTGAGCTCTGATTAGATAAACATACATCCTTTCGGCCGTATCACCCGGAGTTCCATTCCAACCTCCCTTGTGTGGTTGCTAAGAGTATGCACATCATCAAACACCCCAAGGCATACACTATTGGAGGAACCAGCCCAATTCTGGAAGCTTACCCCTCTGCATGCTTGAATCCTACTGTGTCCTGGCTTCATGAGTGCCCAGACACTGGGAACGTCCATGGTTAAGAGAAGCAAATCCACCACACCTCACTGAACCCCTGGAATAACACTAGTTACAACACTTATAGGAGGTAGTGTAAGTCTGGGGTGGCGGTAAAGCAGCGATTCTAACCCAGTGAACTCGCTCTCAGATGTGGCAGGTGGAAAGTATTAATGATAAACTCAGAGTCACCAATAAAGTGTTGGTATTGAATTAAGGAAAAGAAATTATTAAGCTTCCCCTTGGTGTAATTTAACCAAGAGTGAAGCTAGATTTGAATCCTTTCTTCTGTCATTCCTGTTGTTGCATGAACTTGAATCTGAGCCTACCCAAATGCTGCCTTATCTGTCTCTCTGTCCCTCTCTCCATACTTCCATGTCTGTGTGTGTGTGTGTGTGTGTGTGTGTGTGTCCCCGTCCGTCCGTCCGTCCGTCCTTACATGTCTGCGTCTGTTCCTCCCTAACAAAGGGCTTTGCTCTGTGTTTACTTAACAGGACAGAAAGCGGGAAGGAATAGGTACCTTATAAAAATCTTTAACAGAGTTTCACAAGTCACTGACTCTAGCAGCGCTGCCCAGCACTATCCAAATGCTGTTTCCAGCGTTTGTGATGAGTGCTCGTTTATAAGGCTGCTTTCAGTCTGTTTTCTGTTTCCAGCATTCATTACCATCACACACACACACACACACACACACACACACACACACACACGTGCACACATACACATATACTTGGGTCTGGAGCAAGGAAGAATACGTAATTTAAGATTACAGCTATGCATTAGCTTAGGTTATAAAAGTTGATTATATGGGAAATCCAAGGAAAGTAAAGTTGGTTTTTACATTGTTCTTTTAAAGGCAGGTTAAATAAACAGGCTTACTATGCAATATGATAACAATCTCAAGTCTTACATGACTTTAAAGTATATTATTAACTTTGACTATGGGGTCCAGCAAAAGCTTTGGTCCCTTTGGATGTGTTATTTCATAATAATGCATTACCACAGCCAACCTTAGCATTAACCTCTTTATTGTTCCATGAACATTCCTAGCTTGCGCTCCAATCTAGGCTAATATGAGAGGCTTTTTGTTTGTTTGTTTCTAAGATGGAGGCTTTCACTATGTGAAAACTATAGTTTCACTAAGTGGAATTCTGTAGATCTGGTTAGCCGTAAACCCAGAGAGAGCCTTCTGCCTCTGCCGCCTGGTTCTCAGCATTCTGATAGGCACTCTGCAGTGTTCTGGCACTGCCATCAGCTCCATTCATTCTCTTCCCACACTTTTCTCCCACTGCTATGCCATTCATAAGAGAAAAAGCAAAGAGTCAAAATGGTTTGAAGTGGTGGAGAGATGGCTCAACAGGTAAAGGTGTTTCCTGCACACACACATGAGGACCTATGTTTGGGTCCCCAGCACCCACATAAAAGCCTAATATGGGGCTTCTCACCCGTAACTCCAGCAGTGAGGGGGGGGTAAGGAGAGGGGAGGCAGATGCTGGGAGCTCAATGACCAGCCAATCTAGCCGAAACAGTCAGCTTCAGATCCAGCGGAAGAGTCTCTCTCAAAAAAGAAGATGGAGAACCATTGAGGTGGACACCTGATAACAGCCCCAGGCTTTCTCACATGCCAACACACATATACACACCAACGTGCGTAACCCTTATATCTAAGTACACAACAAAGTGGTTTGTGATTGCTGCCATCAGAACATCCCAGTTGTAAAGCTCTTGCTGAGCAAAGTATACACTCACACATACTCCTCCAGGTCAATCAAAATGTGGGTTTGTTTTTGTACTCAGAGTGAGCTGCCAGTGGCCCCTGCTGCTGCCACAGGCTGGCACT
The DNA here is from genome assembly GCF_982192425.1 of Myodes glareolus. Taxonomy (NCBI): domain Eukaryota; kingdom Metazoa; phylum Chordata; class Mammalia; order Rodentia; family Cricetidae; genus Myodes; species Myodes glareolus. Next base: position 71,814,252 of record NC_142038.1, read on the forward strand.
AGGACAGAGCCTTCTGAGCTGGAGAGAGTGCTATCTGAAGGATTTCAAAGGCTCTCTAGAAGCGGGAGGTGCTTCCTGATGCTTCCTTCCTGTGCTGTCAGCATCACTTACTATTTGGATACTAATCTCACTTTGCTGGAAATCTGTAGCTAATGGAACAGAAAATGTATATTGAACCACAGACCAAGTATCTCTGAAAGAATCAAACACTACGTTGGTCCAGGGCATTAACAATTCTCCCCTAAACCTACCTGCTCCATGAGCCCATACTCACACCTGCCTCCATCAGTTTCTAACTGTATCGTCTTGATGAACTTCACTTTTCTAAGCCTTGGTATTCTGACTGTAAAGGAATTGGTAGCGGTTTCCTGTCCTGTGCCTGAGTAACAGTATGGGCTGACTATAAACACGACAGCAATGGCCTGAAAACTATTCTGAGAATCAAGTGTGGCACGCATGCCCGTCATGTGCTGGCCATCAGAAGAAAGCGAAGTCTAAGAGTAGAGGCTGTGTTTATTTTCCTCACCTCTTTTTGTTAGAATGGGTTTGGTTTTAAGTGTTTATTTATTTTTTTATTTATGTATGTCAATGTGTCTGTATGCCCACAGAGGCCAGAAGAGCTTTTGCTACTCTGTGGAGCTAGTGTACAGGTGTTGTGAGCAGCCCAACATGGGGTAGAAACCAACTTAACTCTTCCTCTGGAAGAGCAGCAATGTACAGCAATGCACCTAACCTTTGAGCTCCTACTTTTAATTTTTCTACAAAGTTTTATTTCTGTCTCTGTCTCTCTCTCTCTGTCTCTGTCTCTGTCTCTCTCTCTGTCTCTGTCTCTCTCTGTCTCTCTCTCTCTCTCTCTGTGTGTGTGTGTGTGTGTGTGTGTGTGTGAATGGATGTATTTGCCCTAGGTGGGGGTCTGTTGCCTGGAGGCCCAAGGAGGGTGTCAAATTATCTGGAATGGAGTTGGAGGTAGTTATGGACCTTCATGTGGGAGCTAGGAACCAAATCCAGGTTTTCAACAAGGACAGCAAATGCTCTTAAGAGCTTAGTCATCTCTGCAACCGTTTTGTTTATTTGTTTCTTCTTCTTCTTCTTCTTCTTCTTCTTCTTCTTCTTCTTCTTCTTCTTCTTCTTCTTCTTCTTCTTCTTCTTCTTCTTCTTCTTCTTCTTCTTCTTCTTCTTCTTCTTGAGTCAGGTCTCACGTAGCCCAGGCTGGCCTCTAACTTGTTACTAGTCAAAGTTGGCCCTGAACTTCTGATCGTCCTGCCTCTGCCTTCAAGTACTGACATTGCCAGGGCTTATGGCCATTCCCAGTTCTTTGAGGCAAACAGCGTCGATGCTCAATAAATAGTTTAGAAGCCAGATGCTGACTTTGCCTTCCTGGAAGCCCTTTCTGCTACTGACAAGAGAATCCATGTTCTGCCAGATGCCCTGACCTGATGGCTTTCGGCATTGTCTAATTAACTAGATCAATCATTTGGGACAGACAAACTTTGTTTAAAAGACAGTCCTCTTTTACTTTTTGCTTTGTTTCGTTTTTTAAAGACAGGCTTTTATGTAGCTCAAGCTGGCCTTAAACTTTGTGTGCAGCTAATGAAAACCTTGACCTTTTTAGCCTCCTGCTCTCACCTACTCGGTGCTGGGACAGCAGGTGTGCCACCACAACCAGTGTAAGACGAGCTGGGAGATCGAACCCAGCTTCGTGCTCACAGGAAATTCATCCTATGCAGATTCCGTAGGGTTACCAAACAATGCAGACAATGAGAGCCGGTGTTGGAAGACGGCAAATAAGCCACCCTGTTTTGACCCCGCCCTGTTCTGAAGTTTGTTACACTATGAGAGTCTCGGGAGCTGGTGCGATACCCATTCCATCCAGCAGATGGCAGTGACGCACACTCCTGATCTTGCCAAGCGTCAAATTTTTTACTTTCTGGCATTGAGAAAAGCTAGATTAAATCAACTTTTAAAACCTGCCTTGGCTGCTCCATGGGAACAACTGAGGCGCAGAGAGACAGCTCCAAGCTCGAAGCATCAGCATCTCCAAGTAGCCCATTTCCTCCTGGACAATGGGCCAGAGAGGAGACATATACTTGTGTTAGCATCCACGACTGTGATTTCCCAGATAATGAAATTATCTGGGACTGGGTTAAGATGGGGGGAAGAAGTGAAAGGGGGGGTGGAGGGGATACTGAATGCCTAATTAAATCAACAGAGGAAAGTGCTATTATGCCCCAGCATCGGACATATTATCACATGCTCCATTGAAAAGACTTGGGATTCATCAGAAATTAAGAATTAAATAAAGATGATAACTCAGTTTTAAGTATTCATGAGCCACCATGAAGGGAAAAGCGCTACATGTTACTGACTAGTAATTTGTAGTTCTGTCTTGTAGGGCACTGGAAACTTGGTTTTCCAGTTGCTCGGAGCCCTGAGTCTGCTGTTAACTCTTTGACCATACACCTCGCTTCATTAAGCACTTTCCAGACACAAATTCTTCCCAGCGACTCTGTAAAATGGGGAGAATAGTTATGTCTTGACCTATAAAAACCACAAGAAAGCCCTTCAGGACATGAGGGTGTTGCTCAGTGAGGAAAGTGTTTGCCTTGAGACCCTGGGTCATCATGAATCGGGGATGGTGGCACAGTCCTGTAATTCCAGCACTCAGGAGGCAGAGGTAGAATTAGAACTTCAAGGTCATCCTTGGTTACACAGGGGCGTTTGAGCCTGCCTGGGATGCAAGAGACCACATGGGGGTAGGAGAGAGAGAGGATTTCAAAAGAAGCATAAATACATTGGCTATATTTCATGCTCAGACTCCAGAAGACAAATCAATGGTGTTCCTACTGCAGAGTGAAAAATGAAGCTCTAATCATGGGTCCTTGGAGAGCCCGGCCTTGATTTACAGACACGGGAAATCAACAACGAGAGTGTATGGGCTTATGTTCTCGTTGTACGTGACACATCACATCAACATTTTAAAAAATCACTTTACATTTTTAATGAGGGGTCTTTGGACATTTATAGCCTTTAAGCTATTTTCAGAAACCTAAACTGCTAGCAGAGACCCTGGATGGCCCCACCCCCTGAGAGACTCCACTCCTAGTCTTGCTACTGGTCTTCTCCGGAGGAAGTAGGGAAAGTCAGGTGACTTGCTGAGTCCCTTTCTTTGCTACAGAGTCAAAGACGATTGAACTCCTGATCCTCCTGCTTCCGCCTTCCAAGTTTTGGCACAACAGGCCCACTCCACCACAGGGTCTTCCCTTCGCTTCTGAGGAACGGCCAGTAGAACAACTCCTACGCAGGCGTTCTGGCAACACACAAGGGTGAAGCAAGCCACCTGAAGCAGGCACTAACTTAGCCCTTCCTTGGCCCGGGGGTGGGGTGTAAGACACTGACCTTGGGACGTGGAGGCAGGAGGATTCTGAGCCTGTGCTACCTTTATCAAGAACCCTCTCAAAAATATACAGACGGATAAAGCAAATGCCCTTTGAAGTTTGGGAGGCAAGGTGGGTTCTAGGAACTGAGCTTTCGCGGGTTTGGACTCTGCAGCCTGTGCTATCATCAAACAAAGCCGTTAAACACATCAGTCTCTAAAAGAAAGCCAAAAATTCAGAATTAAGTCTGCTTTTTGGGTGGCTGAAATATTTCAGAGATCTGAAGGAACGAAGTGGTGAGTCATTCCCAGGTTTCATAAGACACCCTAGCTGCATAAAAAGCAGGGCTTTCTGAAGGAAAAACCAGATCTTGATCTAACCTCTGCCCGGTTCATCTGTCACTGCTGAGCAGGAAAAACCATGAGAGTTCACAACCGGTGGAATCATGGGTACCCTGGCAGACAAGCATGTTGGTAGATGAGTCAGAACTGAGAATGTGAGGTGGAATTGAAGTTCTACAACCTCCCACCTAAAACAATCAGGGCTATTTCTCATCATTTTTGGCCCTTGCAATCAAACCTTTATGTTTATGCAAATCATTGCACCATGCTATTCTTTTGCTTCTGATGTGTCTTTGTGTCCAAATGCATGAGAAACTATGAATATTTCTAGCTGAAGTTCAAATAATTTAAAAAGCACAACCAAGCCAAATAGTGGTGGCACACTCCTTTTATCCCAGCACTCGCGGGGGCAGAAGCAGGGGATTCTCTGAGTTCGAGGCCAACCTGGTCTACAGAGCAAGTTCCAGAACAGCCAGAGCTATGCCAAGAAACCCTGTCTGTTTCGAGAAAGAGAGACATGAGAGAGAAAGAGAGAGAGAGAGAGAGAGAGAGAGAGAGAGAGAGAGAGAGAGAGAGAAACAGAGACACAGACAGAGAGACAGAGGGAGACAGAGACAGACACAGACTAAGTGAGAAGGAGGAAGGAAAGAAGCTGAACTGGTTCATTCTACATAATTACTTAAGGAGTCTTCCATGGTCATCCCTTCACCCCTTCACCTTAAATACTGTGTCAGTCAAAATATATTTTAGGGCCCAGAGAAACGGTGCATGGGGTACAGGTGCCTGCCACTACCAAGCCTGATTACCTGCGGTCAGCCAGGCTGAACCTGGTGGGTGGAAAGAACCAACTCCCTCAAGTTCTCTGAACTTTAGAAACTGCCCTCATGCAAACATGAGTGCACACACCCCTAAAGACACGAGCAAATAAAACATAATACGATTTAAATGCATTTCAGACTTCAGACATAGATTCAGATTTTGCTTTTGAAAATGTGCTCCTAGATTTCTTTTCTTTTCGTTGTACAATTGCAATATTCATGTACTTCAGTTATTTTTGACAGTTCTTCTGCAAACTATAAATGCCTGGGAAGAACATTTCTAAATTACCCCACTAAGGAATAAGACAGATACATTTTTTAACAACTGAAACAAAAGCTACGTTCTGCTAAGTTTCAGCATTAACTCAGTGTCCTTATGGAGAAGGCACAGTGCTTCTCAGCTGTCTGGGGGACAAAGTTCTGCGCACACAATAGTTCCTAACCCTGGATTATGGATTTGTGTGTATGGCTGCCCACATGTAGGATCTGTTTGTGACTCTTCGAGAGCTCATAGTGGGGTTTACAAATGTTCTGTGTTCCAGGGCTGGGATGCAGCTCAGTTGGTAGAGTGCTCGCCTAATATTCGGGAGGCCCTGGGTTCAAGCTGTAGAAATGCATACCCTACACCCTACTGGCACTGCCTGCAGCCCCAGGGATTTGGTGGTACAAGCAAGTGCTGGGGTCATCCTTGGCTACAGAGGGAGCTCCACATTGGTTAGCGTGGCTTTTGCTTCTGCACCTCGCTGCTGCTTCCCTGTTAGTCAACAGCCCCTGCCCCTTATTCCTTCATTTCCTGGATCTCTTGGTCCTTCTTGGCTTTCTAAGGTTTCCTTTTCATCCTAGAGACATGAGAGATGATGGCAGTTTATCATATAATTCTTGAATTGGTGCCATTAAAAAAATTATCTACTTCTGGTTGACAAAATGGGTCTGTGAGTAAAGAACCTTGCTACCAAGCCCAAGGACCTGAGTTCAATCCTTGGGACAAATTCTCAGCAGGAAGCAGGAATCCACTCTCTTCCGATTGTCCTCAGACCTCTGCATGTGTGTTATGGCATGTGCATCCAAGTGCTCATAATCGATACATAAATGTAGTTTTAAACATGTTTTAAAATCATCTGTTCAATTAGACAGGATTTATATGCCTTGTTTTTTGTTTGTGTGGGTTCTTTTTGTCTTGTCTATGCCAGATGCTATCCCTAATCTTACAAAACAATGAGGAACAAGTCAGTGATCCAGGTGTTCATTTTTATTCTTGGGGTGACAGGATAGGAAGTTAATCAAGGTCTAAGGAATAGCACAGTCAGTAACGTGCTTGCTATGCAAGTATGAAAAACTGAGTCTGGTCCCCAGGAACCATATCAATAGCCAACCCCGACGGTACACACTGGTATCCCAGTGACAGGGAGATGAGAGGGAACCACATTAACAGCCAACCCCGATGGTACACACTGGCATCCCAGTGATAGGGAGGTGAAAGGGAACTACATTAACCACCAACTCCAACAGTAGACAATGATATCCCATGTCTAGAACTCACTGGCCAGTCAGTCTGGCCTACTGAGAGAGTCCCAGGCTAGTAAGAGGCCTTGTCTCAGAAGCAAGGTGACTAAGGAAGACCGCGAAGGATGACCACTGGCTCACACACACATGCACATATATGAACATGCATACAGACACATGCAAAAAGAGGTTAAGTGGGTGAAATTAAGTGCTGTGCAATAGTGTCTGGATGGTGTCACTATCACTGGACATAGCGTGTCCCTTGTTATGGCTGTGCTTGGCAGACTCTCTTACTGTCTTACCTCCTTCATAGGGGGGTTCTGATATCAAAATTTCCTTCTTCTCTTCAGTCCCCTTGATCTTGGCTTGAAACTGCTAGGCCATCCACATGTCCATGTCCTCCCAACCCTCAAATCTTTCTTCTTTAAACTCTAGTGTAACTGTATTTGGAGAGCTGGCCTCTAGGCATGCAGTTAAGGAAAAATAGAGTCATAAAGGCCTAGAGTCGTTACCTGGTCAGATTAGCTGTGAGATCTTTTTTCTCTGCTTAGGAGTCAAGAGACAGCATTAGTTACTTCAGACTTGCTCTTACAAATACCTGACAAAAGCAACTTAAGGCAAGAGAGGTTTATGGCAGCTCAAGGAGGTGGAGTTCACCATGGTAGAGCAGGCGTGGTAGCAGGTGTGTCCTGGTCTACGCGGGCTGAAGGGTGAGCAGTGGTCTCGCTTCTTCTGTGTCCAGGGAGCTCAGCACTGCGTGCTGGCTCAGCCTCTTTCCACTCTGAGACCTCAACCCTCAGATGTGCAACACCCACTGCAGGGTGGTTCTTCCCACCTCTGTTAACCCCCCGGACACACCCAGGGGTCTCTAGTCAGTAAGGCTTACCCACCAGAGGCTGCCGAGTACACAGCAGGCAGGTGACTGTCTGTGCACCAGGAACAGAACCCTTGCCAGCTCTTGAGGTGGCCAGCACCTTGATCTTGAAATTCCTGGCCTCCAGAATCATGAGAAATAAATTCGTTTAAATCTAACTGGTCTGAAAGTGTGTAATAGAATCCAAGCTGAATAAAATACACACTCTTAAAAACAAGACAGGTGTGCACACATACATACACACTCAGCTTCCCCTCACTCCTGACTCTTCTTTTCACATCATTTTCTTTCCTCGTGTGTTGTAGTAGCAAGGCCGAGCAGAACAGGATCCCAAACATGGATCTGCAGATGTTCCGCAGGGCTTTCTCTAACTTCTCTTCGAGTAGAGACCTCCCCTGCCTTCCAGTATCCCATGCTGCTTAACTGACCTTACAGGTCACTTTGGTCTCTGCTTGTCACCAAATCTCAGTCTAGTTCCTGATATAGTACTGTCTTTTTCTTTAACTGAATGGTTTTTTTTTTCCTCAAGTGATTTAGAAAAATGGGGAACTATCACTGAATTTCTTAGTATTCCACATAGGTGGTACCATCGGTCATCAGCCTTGTTCCAATTGAAGCAGAAATGCAAGTTTGGAATCAAACTTGGGAAGATGATATAAGGACGTGTTCCCTTCTAGACTCCACTGTGAGCTCTTTGTCTCTCTGTCTCTCTCTCTCTCTCTCTCTCTCTCTCTCTCTCTCTCTCTCTCTGTGTGTGTGTTTATCTCTGTCTCTCCCTCCCCCCTCCCTATCTTTCTCTCTCCCTCCCTCCTTTCCTCCCTCCCTCTCTCTCTCTCTTTCTCTCTCTGTCTCTCCTCTCTCTCCCCCTCATGTGTGTTAAACATCAAGATTTATATATGAAATTAGAATTCCAACCATGTTTATTTAATGGAATATTGTCACACCACAAGCCTGCAAGGTCCTTTAATCTCGAGGATAAATGTCATCACTTCCCCAAGTTAACTGTGACAGTCAAATTCTGGCGCTGTCTATGGGAGATGTGACAATAGGTAGAGATGAGGCTGTAGAACGTTGGCTTCTGTTGCCATGGTGACTTCTAGTTCCATGCTGGTCCTCGGCCCCCAGCACCCCCACAGACAGGACACCCTTTCTGTGTCGTGCACAGTGAATCAAGGCAGGGCCCGGGTTCCGAGCACAGGAAAGGCACCTGCAGGGCAAGGGAAGTAGTGAAGCAATCCAGAATGCGCTGTCCCTGACCTGTGGTCAGGGCTCAGACAGCTGCAGCGATGTCATCCCAACCTCTGTGAGGTACTTGTCACATCTGCGTACACACTCAGGTACACATATGCACAGGTATATGAGTGAGGTGCTTTTGTCCATCTTCTATGTAGTCCAGGCTGTCCTCAGTTGTGGTAATCCTACTGTCTCTGCCTTCCAAGCATTGAAATCACAGGTATGTACCATCAGTCTGGCCTTTCTGCTTCTAAATAGAACCTACTGGTCTGGTTTTATTTGTTTGTTGGTTTGGTTGGCTGGTTTGGTTTGGTTTGGTGTATTCAGTCTCCATAGCAGAGGACAACCTTGAACTTCTGACCCTCTTGGCTAGGGTTACGAGTGTGAGTCACTATACCCAGTTTATGTGGTGCTGTGGATGAAACGCAGGACCTCATGCTAAGCAAGTGCTCTTACAGCTGAGCTACATGCACAGCGCAGTTGTTGAAGGAGCGCAGGATGGAGCTGTGATAACTGTAACACGAACTATACCTCCTATTGAAGTTGTGGTAAAAAGCCATAGTATTTCGTGCCTAAATGGAGCACTGAGCAGAAGAAAGCCCTGGCCATCGTGATGCTGATGAGCTCCTATGGAGAGTCCAGTGCTCCCTGAGCTCTGGGGAGGAGGCTTCTCACAACTCAGGGTAAGGAGACTTGGGGGAAATCACGGTGACAGAGACCAGCAGGAGAATTTTTCAAAAAGCAAAGTGAGCAGAAAAGGAGGTTCATCTGTGGCCGCCCAAGTTACCAAATGCCAGCCTGACAGGGAGAGGGTCTGTCGTGGGAAGAATTCTCAAAGCTGTGACTAAGCTAAAAAGGGCAGAGGAGCTTCTGGTGAGGAGTGGGGTGTATTTTTAAAAATGCAAACTGTACAAGTGGATATTACATATGCTGTCAGTTACAAGCAGCTGATGCAATAGCGGCTGTTACCTGGCACTGCTGGGCTGGGAGAATGGCCCCAGCTCTCCAGGCTTAGGGTCTTGGGGGAAGAGAGTAGATGGCAGCTGGAGAGGGTGATGACCTCCCATAGTGTGGCAGAAGCCCAGCAAGGTCCACAGCTCACTGGAGGGAGCAAGGACCTAGAGAGCTTAGAGATGCACACAGCTGCACATGAGATGCACACAGCTGCACACGAGATGCACACAGCTGCACACGAGATGCACACAGCTGCACACGAGATGCACACAGCTGCACACGAGATGCACACAGCTGCACATGAGACGCACACAGCTGCACATGAGATGCACACAGCTGCACACAGAATGCGCACAGCTGCACACAGCTGCACTCAGCTATACACAGGATGCACACAGCTACATACAGGATGCATACAGCTGCACCCAGGATGCACGCAACTGCACATGGGATGCACACAGCTAGGACAGTGAAGCAGATAAAAGAAGTAGATCAAAGATAAATGTGGCTTTGACAGAGACAGGCAAGGGGTCCCGAGATGCTGTTGGCTCCTTCCTAGGATCTAGAGCCCACCAATTTGTCCAATTTACAGTTCTTGTCTTCTCTGGTTTCCCTGGGTTTCCTTGGAAGATGTCTCCATCCCAGGGAGTGTTGTGTCCCTTGACTCGCATAAGAACTATTTTCATCTGTGTGTCTCCGCCTGCCTTGGCAGGCAGACACTTCTGTGGAATCGTCAGGTGAGCCCACAACCTTCCTGCTCTCTGTGCCCCTCCTGCAGTGGCCTTACCATTCACCCACGTGTCCAGTGTAGAATCCTGTGGCTTTCTTTCTTCCTCTGTTACCCCCTAGACACAGAGTTACACATGAATACAGCTGTTCAGCACAGAAACGCATGCAGTGCTCGCCGACACACACACTAGATGGCTGCTTTGCCCCTCCCCTATAGGGATCACAGGCATGCACCACCACACCTGACAATAACGGTGAGACCCTTTCCCAGCCGTCAAACTGCTCTTGTCTTCGACATTCTATGCTTGCTTTAAAATATTCCAGAAACTCCCATAGCCTACGGGACATGACAGAAAAGCCTAAACCTGACCTAGGATCCATACATCCATTGGCCTTGGCCCAATTTACTGGGGTCCCCTCCCACCACCCCACTTATATGCCAGGTTAAGGCCTCTCTAGAGTCTTTGTCCCAAACTGCTGTGTCCTGCTGCCATCTTCTCTTTATCGTGTCCTTTGTCCTCAAGGACCCTTATCTCCTTCAGCTTTAGTACAGAAGCCATATGCTTGCTCCCTCAAGCTTGGAGAGCTTCAAGCCCAGGCCTCAGGTGCTGGCCTTGAGGGAGAGTGTAGATTGCAACTGTGTTAGCATCTCCCCCTTTCTGTCAAACTTCTCTGGTGTTTAAGGAGGACCAGAGATGGGGAGCAGAGGCAAAGGGAGGGGGGAGGGGTTCCCTAAGAGCATCACTAACTGACAAGGAGAGAATTGGGGAAGATCTTTTTGACTAGAAGGACATCCTGATGAATGGGACTTTCTGGAAGAATGGGTCAGTCGTATAGTTATCCTTGGATTCAGGCGCCAGGATTTTTGCTGGTACCAAGTCTACAGACACCCATGTCCCGAATAGGAAATAACATGGTGTCTTCCGGTAGCCTTCACAGTGCTCCCGTCCAAGTTTCTTCTACCACTGAGTGTGGTGCTGTGCTGTGTCATTTAGGGGAAGGTATTAAGGGGGAAATGTCTGTGCACACTTGTTACCATGCGATAGTCCCAGACTTTCTGTCCATGCTGGTTGGAGAACCTTTGCGTATTAGGGCTGACTTTAACAGGAGCATATATTGCGAGGAGGTAGTTGGCAGTGGTGCTGCAGAGACACATGGAACGGAGCTTTGTGCAGATCCAGCCATTTGCTATGGTGGCATGCTGTTGTCATGCTCCAAGTTCATGTTGTAGAGCTCCACACAGTCAAGTCACAAAAAAGGGAATCTCTCACAGAGTTGTCAGAAAAACCTTGGAGACAGAGTATTTATGAGGCTAGAAGAGTGTGAACTGTCCAGGTGTGGTGATTTAAATGAGAAATGACCCCCTCTACTCTCAGACATTTGAATACTTGGTCTCCATTTGGTGGCACTGCTTGGGAAGGCTTAGGAGGCATGACCTCGCTACAGGAAGCGTGCCGTGGAGAGTTTAAAGACTTGTAGCTTTGTTCTTGAGGTTTGTGGCAGTTTGAAAGAACATGGCCTTCAAAGGGAATGGCACTATTAGGAGGCATGACTTTGTTGGAGTGGGTGTGGCCTTGTTGGAGGAAGTGTGTCACTATGGAGGAGGGATTTGAGGTCTCATACTTGCTCAAGCCAGTATCTTAGTTCACTTCCTGTTGCCTTCAAGATATAGAACCCTCAGTTCTTTCTCCAGCATCTTGTCTGCCTGCGTGCCTCCGTGTCCTTCCTACCAAGATGACAGTGGGTAGCACATCTGGAACTGTAAGCCACCCCAATTAAATGTTTCCCTTTGTGACAGTTGCCATGGTCATGGTGTCTCTTCACAGTCATAGAGACCCTGACTAAGACAGGTTCAAGATGTGAGCACTCAGCTCCCTGCTCCCTGCTGCCTCTGTTCTCCCATATTACTTACTCTGACCCTCTGGCACCACAATCCCAAATCAACATCTTCTTCTCTAAGTTACCTTGGTTGTGGTGTTTTATCATAGCATAGAAAAGTAATTAGCGCAGAAGGACCTTGTGGAAGTGTAATCAGAGTGAATTTGGAACGGTTTGCTATTACCTGTGGAGAAAAGGGACTGAGGGTTAATCAAAGAAGCTCTATTACATAAGGGATGGAAAGACTTTGAACTTGGGGGAATGAAGGTATACAGTGGATACAGAAATTTTGGGTGTTATTAGTGGGTGAATTATCTACAAGCAGTATTTCAAAATATGATATGTATGAGAGAGACTTTCTGAAATAACACTAGGGGCCTGTGGTCCATTAACTCAAGCTGTCCTTAGCTCAACTTTGTGAGAGGAACGTAGTGGTGCCAGCAGCCTGCAAGACCTGGTACTGGGCCTGGTATCAGCATCATGTTCCTCACAGTCCACAGCAGCTACTTCAGGGTTGTTATCCCACCCTTCCGATAAGGAAACAGAAGCACAGAGAGCTGTATTTTATGTCATTCTCGTAGGATCACACAGCTTAGACCACAGCGGAGCAGAGATGCCAATCAGTGGACTCCAAAGCTGGGCTAGTGGACTAGATTATTTCCCGGCTGCTGTAACAAAATGCCCAACAAAAGCCAGGGATGAAAGGTTTACCTGGACTCTGCTTGAGGGTACAGTCCACCATCACAGGGAGGGCGTGGAGGAGTGTGAGGCCACTGGTCACATTGTGTCTACAGAGAGATGTGAATGCTGGTCCCAGTTCATTTGTTATTTAGTCCAGGACCCCAGTCCTTGGATGGGTGCTGTCCACATGTTGGGTGGGTCTTCTTACCTCAGTTTATCTAACCTGGACACTTCTTCAGCAACACATCCTGAGGCTTGTCTCTTTTGACCGTATTGATTGACACATGGATATTGCATCTAGGGTGGACTGGCCACTGCTCTCACACAGCAGCTTCCAGTACCAGGCCTTTTCTGGGTCACCAACCAGCTCCCAAATCAAGACATGGAGGCATTATTGGTCAGACATGCTCAGCTTTAGCGTTAGCCCATTTATGGCTAGCTTTTTTTTCTTTAACTTAAATTAATCTTCTCTTAATCTTCATTTTGCCTCATGGCTTTTTACTTTTCCTTCTTCAGTCCTCTGTGTCTGTTGACAGGTGGTGCGTGTGCGTGTACCACTCTGTGTCTGTTGACGGGTGGTGCGTGTGCGTGTCCCACTCTGTGTCTGTTGACTGGTGGTGCGTGTGCGTGTCCCACTCTGTGTCTGTTGACTGGTGGTGCGTGTGCGTGTCCCACTCTGTGTCTGTTGACTGGTGGTGCGTGTGCGTGTCCCACTCTGTGTCTGTTGACTGGTGGTGCGTGTGCGTGTCCCACTCTGTGTCTGTTGACTGGTGGTGCGTGTGCGTGTCCCACTCTGTGTCTGTTGACTGGTGGTGCGTGTGCGTGTCCCACTCTGTGTCTGTTGACTGGTGGTGCGTGTGCGTGTCCCACTCTGTGTCTGTTGACTGGTGGTGCGTGTGCGTGTCCCACTCTGTGTCTGTTGACTGGTGGTGTGTGTGCGTGTCCCACTCTGTGTCTGTTGACTGGTGGTGTGTGTGCGTGTCCCACTCTGTGTCTGTTGACTGGTGGTGCGTGTGCGTGTCCCACTCTGTGTCTGTTGACTGGTGGTGTGTGTGCGTGTCCCACTCTGTGTCTGTTGACAGGTGGTGCGTGTGCGTGTCCCACTCTGTGTCTGTTGACTGGTGGTGCGTGTGCGTGTCCCACTCTGTGTCTGTTGACTGGTGGTGTGTGTGCGTGTCCCATTCTGTGTCTGTTGACTGGTGGTGTGTGTGCGTGTCCCATTCTGTGTCTGTTGACTGGTGGTGTGTGTGCGTGTCCCATTCTGTGTCTGTTGACTGGTGGTGCGTGTGCGTGTACCACTCTGTGTCTGTTGACAGGTGGTGTGTGTGCGTGTCCCACTCTGTGTTGACTGGTGGTGCGTGTGCGTGTCCCACTCTGTGTCTGTTGACGGGTGGTGCGTGTCCCACTCTGTGTTTGTTGACGGGTGGTGCGTGTGCGTGTCCCACTCTGTGTCTGTTGATGGGTGGCTACCTGGCTGGCCTTGGGCGTCTCTCGCTTTCTCCCTCATTCTCTCCCTCATTTCTTCCCTCCTCTCATGCCTAGATTTTCCTACTTATTTTCTCTATAAAATAAGGATACTTTCAGTCAGATATAGTCACCAGCCCTGACTATCCCTTGCCTGCCTAGCTGTTGGCCATTCAGCTTTTTATTAGACTAATCAGGTGCTTTAGGCAGGCAGGGTGAAACAGCAACACATCTTTACATAATTAAACACATGCAGCATAAACAAACATAACATCTTTTACCTTGTTAACAAAGGCAGCAGAAACAAATGTAACACCTTCACACAGTTAAAGCAATATTCTGCAACATAAACAAATGTAACATATCTTTGCCTAGTTAAAATAGTATTTCACAACAGCTTCCTAATGCTTTTGTGTTCTAGAATCCTCTCCAGAGAGGTGAACAGGCCTCACCTCGCAGGAATGACTGTTTGCCTCGTCTGTTGGAAAGATGATAAGAGAATGAATGGAATTAAATCAGAGCTCAGCTTCTGTCTCGGTTCCTGGAGCTGGTAGAGTGGAGGTGACCACACTAAGTGGGCTGACCCCATAATAGAAGACTTAGCGCACTTCACAGCCCTACCCACATGCTCGCCACCTCCTCCTCACAGCTAACCTCAGCACCACCCCCAGCAATCTGGCTCGGCAGCCTTCTGCGGCCTGTCAGAGAGCTGCCTTCCTTTCCGGAGGCTTGGGGGGCCAGAGAGCTAGGGTGGGAGCTCTGAAGTGTCGCTGCCATCCTGAAACAAAGGGGGACTGAGGGGAGGAGGAGGCTCAGATGGAGCGCGCAAGACCCCCCAACCCCAACCCCAGCCCCAGCCCCAGCCCCAGCCCCAGCAGGAAGCAGAGCTAGGGAGATGGAAGGAACGGGAGAAGTTGTCAGAGAGATGAGTGCAGGTTTTCAGATGCTGGGCAGGAAAAGAGAGAAGGGCCAGCTCAGTGATTTACACACCCAGAGCAGTGCTGACCTCTGTGAACCCTGGTGAACTCTTCAACATTGAAGAGGTCATCATGAACGTGGACAGTAGCAGCTGCCCGGGAGGCTGTGATGAGTCCAAGCCTGGCTGTTGGTGTCCCAGGCAAAGAATTTCCCATTTGTTACAAAGTGTGTGTGTGTGTGTGTGTGTGTGTGTGAGAGAGAGAGAGAGAGACAGAGACAGAGAGAGAGACAGAGAGAGAGTGCAAGCTTGTGGATTCAAGTAGCATACATCTAGAGGCGAGAGAACACGCTCAGGTACCATTCCTCAGGCACTGCGCACCTTGTTTTGTGAAGCAGGGTCCCTCTCTGGCACTTGCCATGCCATCTAGTCTGGCTGGCCAGCAAGCCCCATGGATCTGCTCCTCGGTCCTGAAATTACAGCGCATGCCACCGCCCCTGGCTTTGTAATGTGCAGTGTTGGGGTGAACTCAGGTGTCCGTGCCGATGCAGTTAACACTTTACCAAATGAGCCCTCTCCTTAACTGCTCTAGAAGCAATTTGCGTCACTCCAAATTGTCAAGCCGGGACCCTTCCACCAACTCAATTTCCCACAGTTCTGTATGGGTGAATAGTGGGAACAATCTGGTTGCTAGGCTGTCTTACAATGTTCCGACACAAGGCCCAGAATAGCCATGTAAGCATGAGTCCTCCACAGGGCTTTGATCATGCTTGTGCTCAGTCTCTGAAGGGTGAACAGAACAAGGCCTGGATCTCTGTGTGAGTTCTGTTTGGGGTTTGGATATATGGGTAGGTTGTACCATCAGCCCATACTGGTGCTGAGAAAGAACTTAGAAAACTCCAAGGAAGTTGTTTCGGTCTAAGGAGCCTGACCGACCCAGATCAAAGAATAATACTGGCTGTAGCCTTCCTCAAGAAACACAGGTTTCATTCTCAGAATCAAAACAGCCCCCAGATAAGGTCACTCCATGGCGATGTGGGAACAAACCTACTGACAGAAATGGGTAGCTCAGGAGAGAACAATGCTGCAACACAAACAAAGATGTCCCTCCTGCGGCCAACCACACTCATGCTTCTGTATCAGTGTGACTTCCACCCATCCCTGGGGCTCATTTAGCCAGCCTAGCCCATTTTGCAAGTTTCAAGCCAGTGGGAAACTCTGTCTCAAAGTTAAGGTGCTCAACATCTTGGGGAAACATTTTATAAATGAGTGAATACTCCTCCCAGCCCCCATCATAAGCTATTTGAGTCACTCAAAATGGTCGTTGTGTTACCATTGCCCCCTCAATTCCCCACAGTACTGCAAAAGAAAGACTGTACTGTGGATGGTGGGGATAGCAAACTTGCCAGGCCATCCTACAGTGGGTCCAATCACACAGGCATAAAGAACAACATATTTAGGAGTGCATATGTCATACACATACATAGACACATTCTAAAAGGATGCTCTCTACCGTCCAGCTGACCCTGGTTTTGCATTTTCCCAGTCCGATACTAGCTTCCCTTCTGCTTCATTCTGCTGAGACACCCCCACACCCACCCCATAAATCCTCCCAACCCCCTGCCACCAAACTTTCCTTCTACATCCTTGCCTACCGTGACAGGCTGAGTAAATCTACTTCGTAAGAGGTGTGTTCTCGGTAGTCTGTGGCTGGTGGACATCAGCAGGGCTACTGTACCAAGCCTGGTGTGCAGAGTGCCGCTGTTGCTGGGGTCGCCTTCTGCCGCTCTGGTGACTTCTCATTACTCAGAGCCAGTGAGGCCTGGGGACACACAGCCAAGCCATGGCCTGGAGCTTATTGGGAACACAGGCTTTTCTGTCCCATCCCAGACTCTTGCTCACTAAGCACATGCTCTACCACTGAGGAGTTTGGTTTTGTGTCTTTTGTTTTATTTATTTATTTATTTTTGAAACAGGTTCCAATGTGTCCCCAAACTGGCCCCAAATATCATGTAGCAAGAGTACCTTAAATTTATAATATTACTGCCAATGTTGGGGCTATAGGTGTGGGCCACAGTACCCAGTTTGTGCAGTCCGGGGCACTGGACCTGGGGCTTCATGCATGGAGGACAAACACTCTATCTATTGATCCGCATTCTCAGCTCCCAGTGTGCTTTCGTTTTGAATTTTAGATTTTTGAATGATTTTTAAGTTTTATTGAGTGTTTTGCCTGCTCGTATGTGCACCACAAGCATTCCTGGTGCCCTCAGAGGTAAGAAGAGGGTATCAGATCCCCCGGAACTGGAATTAAAAAAGTTTTGAGCTGCCATGTGGGTGGCAGGAGTCAAGCCCAGGTGTTCCTAACCTCCGAGCCACTTCACCATCCCCCAGAGTGGCTCTGTAACAAGATTGTGGATGCCTGGGTGTCAGGGGGAGGAATCTCTCCTCTGTTCAAGGAAGCACTACTGTGGCACAAGAGACCTCACCTCCTGTCGCGTGCTCAGGCTGGGCTAGAGGGTGTGATTATAGAAATTGCTGCCATCTAAACAAAGACCAGATTCTTGGGGATTTCCCAGAAGTTGGTGTAAGGAAGCCAAGCTTGCTCGAGGAGTGTGTACAAGGCTAGAGGGCCTTACGTGCACAAGCAAGACTTCCGTTCAAGAGCGGTTCTAACATCAAGAACAAAGAAATGGCAGAGGCAATTTCATATCCACATCTTCACAGTTTCTTACCCCAGCCCTGTGAAGCAGCCCGGAGTTCATTGTTGTTGTTCTCATTCTGTGGATGAGAAAACTGAGCCTCAGAGATGTCAGGTTCTGTTCGGTTTCCAGAGGATGTCACTGTATAGGGACGTCAGGTTTGGTTTGGTTTCCAGAGGACGTCATGGTATAGAGATGTCAGGTTTGGTTAGGTTTCCAGAGGACGTCACTGTATAGGGACGTCAGGTTTGGTTTGGTTTCCAGAGGACGTCACTGTATAGGGACGTCAGGTTTGGTTTGGTTTCCAGAGGACGTCACTGTATGGAGATGTCAGGTTCTGTTTGGTTTCCCGAGGACATCACTGTATAGGGACACCAGGTTCTGTTTGGTTTCCCGAGGGATAAATAGGCCAGAGATCAGCACGAAGCAAGTGATGTATGCTAACCACCAGGTACAAAGTTTCCAGTCTGAAAATAAAACCCCCAGAAACTGCGATAAGAACTAAATGTTTTTATCATATGGGGTTGGGGTTTGAACCCAGAGTCTCACACAGGCTAAGTAAGAACCACTGAGCTACATCCCCAGCCCTTTCCTAATTTAACTTGGAGACAAAGTCGTGTGAGGCCTCCAGACCCATTCTTGCCTCAGCCTCCCTGGTAGCTGGGACTTTAGGAAGCCACAACTGTATCCTGCTGGGGATAAGCAATCTTTTAATGCAATGCTTTGGGAATCAAAATTAATGCACAGAAGCTATGAGGAACAAAATATGAAAATAATCGATAAAGAAAGGGTCTAAAGTAGCTGGAATTGGAGGAAGGAGGGAGGCAGGGGAAGTATAGGGTTCTCTTTTGTGTTGCTTTGAGTCGGGTAGTTCAGCCGAACTCAAAACCACTTGTAGTCAAAGATGATTTTGGATTTCTGATCCCTCTGCCTCCACCTCTGGAGTGCTGGGATTATAGGTGTGCACCACCGAGGGCAGTTTTCTACAGTGCTGGAGATGGAACCAGGGCCTCAGGCATGGCAGGCAAGCAGTCTACCAAGTGAGCAATGCCCCCAATTCCTAGAATTCTTTCTCTATTAATAGGGTTTCTGGTAAGCCTAGATTTTTAAAAAAAAATCACTTCATTTTTTATGTGTATGTGTGAGTGCCTGCATGTATGTATACACGTCACACTGCACATGCATGCAGTGCCCATGGAGGCCGGAAGTATGTCAGATCCCCTAGAACTAGAATCACAGCCCACCGTGAGCCACTGTGGGCGCGAGGAAACAAATCCTGAACCTCTCTACAAAAACAGCCAGTGCTGAGCCATCTCTCCAGCTCAGCATAGATATAAAACATAATAATTGAAGTGTTAATAAAAACTCAGAGAAAGAAATTGAGGTTCAACCTGAATATTCGAAAAGCAAAGCATCCAGTCACTGGCTCTTACCTCTACCTCAGTCTGTAATGGTGATCCTGCCTCCAGGAATCTCAGAATGAGACTGAGACTGAGAGCTGTCTCCTCCTGTTTTATAATGCTCTCTAGAGCTGGGATTAAAGACTTGCACCACTGGGATTAAAGGCATTCACTGCCCGGTTTCTATGGCAACTAGTGTGGCTACTGGGATTAAAGGTGTGTGTTACCACTGCCGGATTCGTAAGGCTGACCAGCAGGTCTGTTTTCCTCTCTGATCTTCAGGCAAGCTTTATTTATTAAAATATAAATGAAATGCCACTACAAATAATATTTGTATAGTTTTCAGATTCTCCCTCTTGCTTCCTGAGTGTTTTGAATCCCTCTTAAATATTACCACTGCCATCTCTGCTGCAGCTCTCAGAAGGTGTTGGGTGTGTGGCTTGCGGAGTTGTGCTGCCTGGCTTTAAATCCTGGGGTCCAAACTTTCCCACCGTGTTCTCCTGGGGAAGCCACAGACCACAGCTCCTGCTCCTCTGTAACACCGAGAGGAACGAGGTTCACCTTAGGGGGACAGTGAACACAGCAGTGCCCTTCACCTTAGGGGCAGTGAACACACACAGCAGTGCCCTTCACCTTGGGGGCAGTGAACACACACAGCACTGCTGTTAACCTTAGGAGACCAGTGAACACACACAGCACTGCCCTTCACCTTGGGGGCAGTGAACACACACAGCAGTGCCCTTCACCTTAGGGGCAGTGAACACACACAGCAGTGCCATCCTAGTGCAGAGCTCTGCTGTTCTTGTTCTCCCAGGACCAAGGCTAAAGCAGTGTAGGATGATAGACAGCAGGTTTTTGTTGTTTTGTTTATTCAGAACTCACATAAATTTTAATTCTGTGAATCACAAACACACCGTATCGCTCTGTTGGCTTTTCTCTCAGTGGGACGCCCCATTCCTCCTCTTTTGCTCTCATCCCCATGTCTTGGAACCCATGCTGACATTCCTGAACTGGACATGGCACATGCCTGTAATTCCACTGATGGGGTGCCGAAGCAAAAGACTCTGAATGTTAAGGCTAATCTAGGTTGTATGACAAAATACTTCATCAAGAAATTTGAAAATATGCACTAAAAAACTAAAAAAATCCAATATGTATGGCTTTATATTTCTCCCTCTATTTCCATAGCGATATATAGACATGACATACTAATGTGTATAAAATACACACACTCGGATATGAAGGTCAGGGACTCATGTTGCATAGAACAGGATGGTGTCATAGAGACTATTCTGAATTCTACTGAATTCTACCTAGAAATTCCAGCAGCTCCATCCCTGTCTGTCAGTGGCAGTACACAGGTCCTCAACACAAACTTAACCTCCCATTCCCTGTGGACGAGGCTGTACTTGACTTCTGACAATAGAGCTGCAGTCGCTGGTACTGATCGAAGGTTACGATGCTGTAGATTCATTCGCCCAGCTCTAGAACATGATATAAATGGAATCCCACACAGCCAGGACTCCGCGATGGCTGGATTATTTTGTCAGTGTAACGTTTTAGATTGAACCAATGCTTGTCTTGGTTCTTTGCTCCTGTTCCTGGGATCAAACACCGTGACAAAGGCAGCAAAGTGAAGGAGAAAGGGTTTCTTTTGGCTGACAGTTTGAGGTGACCACCCATCGCGGCGGGGGAGCCGCGGCATAGGAGCTTCAGGCAGCTGGTCACGTGGCATCCCCAGTCAGGAAGCAGACAGTGTGAGAGTGCGCAGATCATTTTCTCCTTATTACCGACCCACGGTCCCAGCCCAAGGAATTGTGCGCCCACAGTGGGAGGGTCTTCTCGCCTCAGTCTCCCTGTAAAGCCAATCCCATTGACATTGCGGAGAACAGCTTCCTAGTGGATCACATAGATGTTCAAGTTAACAGTGAAGATTAGCAATCACACTTGCATATATAATAGTTCTGGTCATTGTTGAGTGTCCTTCCGTTGTACTCATATGTCACAGCTCATTTTTAATGTCTATTATACATAAACATATCTATTCTAATAGATACTGCCTAGATCTTAACCCAAATGCCATAAACATCACACTTCTGACCACAGCATATATTGTAGGAAGTTTTTACTTTGGCAGACTTGGTGGACCTGGTGTCATGTGTCTTTACTCTACATGACTATGGCGAACTATAGCATCTTTTTGTACATGTGTCTGATTTATGACTCTATCCCATTTTCTTTCTTCTTCTGTCATGTCACCAGTTTCTAAAGCCACTTCCTATGTTATATAATTTTTTGTTACTTTAATTATAAATTTTTTAACCCCAAATCTATCATGTGACTTGAATTTGTTTATAATAACATTTACTACAGATGGGGTAAAGATTTTAAATTCTTTATCGTAATTTTCAAATAATGGTTGTATGTATTGTGGGATCATATAAATATGCCATCTTTATCTTTGTATGGCCTCTATGTTTTCCAGTCTTAAACAATTTTCTTGGTCTCCGTGTTATCTGTGAACTCTTCTCAATATTGCTGTAATAATTTGTTTTGTTCACACTTAATACTGTAATCTCTGGGCGATGTGTTTTGCAGAAGGTTATTTTATTTTGAGTGGACAGCCAGTTACACTGGTATCGTTCTGTGCACAATTTGTCTTCCCACTAAGCAGAACCGCTCATTTGATGTGTAATGTATGTTAAATTCTCACATAGCAGACTGTTCCTAGATTCTCTTTTCCTTGACCATTCTTCTTCCCATGCTCACATAACCCTGATTTCCTGTCATCTTTACACTGTGCTCCGAGGTCTGCGGAGACAATTCCCTTCTTTGCTATTTCTTTCCAGGATTTTTGTGCTGATTTTAAACAGCTATTCTCCCATGAAATCTTGAAATCATTTTGTGTAGGCTTCTGTCACCCTGTGGGTCACACTTTGGGAACCATTGCTCTGGACAAATGGTTTCTTCTTTTGCCCTTTGAAAAAACCAATGTCATTCTGACCTCGGACCAGCACAGATGATTCCTCAACGGGACCTCTCCTACAGTGTGCTTCTTCCTGCAAGTTCCCTCTCATCCTTGAGGTTCAAACTTATCTTTCACAGGTCAGTGCCTGGTTCAAACTTCTCTTTCACAGTGCCCCAAGTCAGAGCTGCCATTGTACACTGGACCCCAGTAAACCTCAACCTCACCACAGCTTCTACTGAACCTTGAATTACATAGTACTTGTATGTTTATCCACTGATACCTGCTTCTTGAAGAAGATCTGACCCCAGCCCTCTCTTCTGCTTCATACTCCCTCACTCAGCACATGACTGAACATAGTACCCTTGGTGGATGTTATTGAATAAATCAATGAGTGAAAGGCCTCTATGCCTGGGACCAGTTCCCTCCGCTTGGTTGCTACTGTGCTGAGGTGGTATCATGGGCTGCACTGTGCTGTAGGTACTTTCCCTGTTGCTTGATTAAACCCCTGACATGAACGATGAGGAAATCTTACTCCCCTCAGTTCCAGAGGTTTCCATTAGTGATGAGTGATGGGGAGTTGACGTGGCAGACTGGCAGAGACATTCACCATCACACCAGACAGGAGGCAGAGTGGAGAAGGAACAGGAAGATGTCAGATAGAGGCCCCAGGGCACAACCCAAGAGAACTCCTTCCCTCGATCTGAACGCCCCTTCCACAGTTCCACATCATCCCAAGTCTTTCTCAGGTCAAAGTCTTCAGGAACCAACTGTCTCTGGAAGAGTCCCACATACACAGGAGAGATGCACTTCATTCCCCACTAGACCATTCTCCATTCAATCCTGTCGACTGCCAAGATTCACCATTGTTTGTAGTGGCGCACCTGTCAGCCCCATGTTCGGGGCCACAGGAGGATGCAGGACTCCAGTGTCTTTCTTGGCTATATAGGAAGCTCCAGACCAGCCTGGGCTACGTCAGACCATGTCTCAAAAATAAAAACAGGCTGACCAGATGGTTCAGTAGGTAAAGGCACTTGCTGCAAAACCTGACGACATAAGGTTGACCCCTGGGATGCGTATTGTGGAAGGAGAGAGAATGGACTCCTGAGAACATTGTCCTTGACTTCTACATCCATCATGACCCTTGCACGCGCCCACACCCACCACAGATATAAGTAAACATATTAAAGAGTGTTTAAATAAATAAAGATCAACCATGATAACTCCCCCCTTTCCCTCCGTCTTTCATTCCTGCAGCTTTTATTGCCAACAAAGTGGGGTGGAGGTGACTAAGGGCAAACCCATCGGCTGATGGAAACTGTCCCACACTTCCTTCCTCACACTTTGCCTTGGGCTTCTCATCATCTGCGAGCCAGAAAAACAACCCCCGCTCCTCCTGTTCATCTGGGACAACCTCAGACTTCCTGAGACTATCAAATCTTATTTATTCACTCACTGAAAGTCCCCTGGTCCCTCAGCAAATACACACACTTTGCAAAGCTTGAAAAGTCATCAGAAACTCTCCTGCTGTTATGAGCCACACTTAACAAAAAAAAGGCCCACTCAGAACTCACAAAATTATTATTCCGCCCCAGATTTAAAGCCAGCTGCGGTGACTGGGGTGTACGTTCTGCAGTTCTGGCCAAGAGGGCAATTTAATTAGAAGCCTCTGTCTCTAGGCACCTGTAACTCCATCCCACCCCCAAAAATAATTCTTTAGGATGAAATTCATGCTGCTTCTCAGCCTAAAGGTATATTTTCTTGCAACGCATTGAGTAAGATTTCATTTAGGCTATTTTAAAAATTCTAGTAAAAGGGCAAAGGGGGGGAATTTCACCACTTAAGAAATCACTCAGATACTTTTTTGCTTTAAAAAAAAAAACTCAAAGTGATTTCCTAAGAACTTTCAAGTTGCCTTTCTTTGGTGCCTTTGGCACGTATAAAGAAATTCCGTTGAACCATAATGAAGTTGTTTCTCAAATGTATGTTGTTCCAATAGAGATTCATTTCCACTTTTTAAAAGCAACAGCGTAAAGATGATCCATGGGGAATTAGGCAAAAATCACATCCATGACAAGGGGCTGTATGTGTGTGCATATGTGTACTTGTGTGTGTGTTTGTGTGTGTACATGTGTGTTTGTGTGTACACATGTGTGTTTTTGTGTTCACATGTGTTTAAGGGGTGCGTGTGTGTATTGGTCAGCTACTCGGCTTTTGTATGAAAGCGACCTCAGAAGTCTGTGAGGGTCAGCCCTCATTTTGCAGGTGAGAAAACTCACGCCCAGAGAGTTGCGGGAGTGCCTTGGCCCGAATGAGAACATGAACGATGAAAGGTGTGCTTCACACAGAGAACCCAGTGGATTTTGGAGAGCGCCTTGCCCGGGGTGAGGCTGTAATCACACAGATCCTGGCAATTACGTGAGGGGATGTACCGCCCTGGCAGAGCATGTAAGGGGAGCTGGGAGGGGTCCAGGCAGCCTCCTGGCAGCCTGCCTGTCTGTGTGGGCCTCTAGTTTGCCTTCTTCCAGTCGTTCACTGAAAAGCTTTTCCACCACTCAATTCCCAGCCTCCTTGAGAAGCAGGTGCTTCTTCCCATGTGGGAAAATGAAGCTGAGACTCCCGCAAAGAGGCGCATGCCTGTAAGCCAGCCCTTGGGGGTAGAGACAGAAAGATCTGAAATCCAAGGTCACACTCAACTACACAGTGAGTTTGGGGCCAGCCTGGGCTATATGGGATCTGTCTCAAAAAAGAAAGAAAATGTGAAAATGTCCAAGAGCTAGGCCTAGTGGCACAAGCCTTTAATCCCATCTACTCAAGAAGCTGAGGCAGGAGGATTCAAAATTCAAAGTGTGCCTGAGCTACAGAGCAAGTTCAAGGCCAGCCTGAGCAACTTAGTGGGACTCGGTCTATAATTAACTAATTAATAGTTCTAAGGCCAGGTCACCCAGGCTTGAGTATCCCTTCCTTTTGTTCAACTTTATCACTAGAAATTGGATAGACATAAACCTAAATTAAAATGAAGCCTAAATTGCATAGTATTGAAGTGTTCCATTGTGGTTCTTTTGTTTATTGACCACAACTAATTAAGGTGACCAAAGAAATACAGCTTGATCATAGAGCAACCTTTCCACAGAGAGTTTTTCTGGAGCTGAGAGAATGGTAGCTGTGGACTGTGGTATCATCATACTACAATACGGATAGAACCGTAGGAATTTGCTGGTGTGCGGCTTTCTTCCGTATTTCTAGCTGTGTTATACGGGGTTGCATAAGGCCATTTTCACACAAACAAATGTGAAATGCACATTGATGTTCACACCCAAACCCTGCTACTCTTTCTTACCCCGACTAAGCCCCTTATTTCCCTAAACAGTTTGTTTCTATTTTCATGACGTGTGTGCACATGACTTTATGCATCTGTAGTGTTCAGGACGGACAAATGAGAGGAAGCACACCATGCTGGTTCTTCATAGATGAACTGAATCCTCTTACTACGGAGACCTTGATTAGATGCATTCCCCTGCAGAGAGAGAGAACTGTACTCTTCTGGGAAAAACGTCCAGTGTGTGTAATGCACCACACTTCCAGCAGCAAGGCTGGCACCACAGTGCTGCATGGTGTCCAGCGGCTGACCACAAAGCACATTGCAGCTCCATTTGTTTTATTCAAATGCGCCGTGTGCATCTGGTCGGGAACCTGTGAATCTGATGTGGATTACATACACAAAGATTTTGTGTTGAACAAACCAATAATATGAGATGCTCTCCAAGACCTAAATGTAATAAAACAAGGGGTGCAGCAAAATGGTTCAGTTGGTAAGGGTGCTTGCCTCCAAATCTGACAGCCTGAATTCAGCCCCCAGGGCCCACATGGTAGATGAGTGTACTGGTTTCTGAAAGTTGTCCTCGAATGCTACACCATTGCCATGGCAAGTGTACACTCACTCACTCACACACACACACACACACACACACACACACACACACACACAAATAAGTAAATAAATTTTAAAAAATTAAATCATGGGGAACATATATGACAATAGAAGGTGATACACTACTTTCCACATGAAGTTTGAAGTACAGAGCTGGGTTAGCCTGGAAACACTGTAGCCCAAAGAAGGGACCCTGGGATCAGTCAGAGAACGTCGCAGAAGGAGAGGGGATATAAATTAGGCCTGGAGATCACCAAAAGATGTATGGCTACCATGGAGCTTTCTTTCTGTTTCTGGAGTCTATCAAGTGACTTCCCAGGGCCTGTGATGGCTGCACTCTCTCCTCAGATGTTCTCTCCCATCAGTCTCAGCTCCTGTTTGTCAGTTAACGTCGGCCCCTGAGCAAGTCCCTGCCTGCCCACCCAAGCAGCCTTCCCCAAGTCACACCCTTTCCCCCATTCTGTTCCCTTTTCCTCCTAGACATCTCCAATATGTAAACTGCCTCCTCCAAACCCCGGGATGAGAGCACAACTCATGAACGAGGGCAAGCCTAGCACAGGTTTAGGCAGTTATAAGCAAATGAAACCCTCCTTGAACCAGCTCCAACAATAAAAGTATTTTCTTGGCCACTGATGCCCATTATTGAGGGAAGATCCAGTTTCTCTCTTTCTGTTTGCCACAGTGCCAGCTTTGGCTTAAACCTCAAGGTGGTAAAAGGACTGCAGCAGCTCCAGGCTTCACACTGACACAACATCCTTCATGGTAGAGGGCAACTCTTCCCAAGGATTCAAGGAATCTTGAATGATTGATCAGGCAGACTGGAGTCAATTCATGTGCTCTCTCCAAAGCCGTAGCAGTTGGTTCAGAGAGAAGATGTTGGGTTGTCTGAGCTGGGATAGAAGATGCAGAGATTTAAAAGAAGGAAATGCTGGCCCTGGTAGGAGGTGAACTGTGGAGAAGGATGCCCGCTAATCACACTGAAAACCTGAACACAGGAAGACATGTAGGGTCTTACTGCAAAGAGGCTGTTTTTGCTTTTTCTAAAAGGGTCTTGCTGTGTAGCCCCGGCTAGCCTCAAATTCATGGTAATCCTGCCTCAGCCTCCTAGCTGCAGGGATTACAGATGAGATTCTACACCAGCTGCCGCCGAAGACCTTAGAGGGAGTGTCTAGCCATCATTCAAGGAAAGCTTGATTTCTTCACAGTCTTATGAATGACGTGCCAAGGGGATGTTTGTAGGTAGATGTTTGTAGACTCTGTGACAAGAGGTGTCAGTGTGGGGAGGGGCAGGGTGGATTGTGGGGGACAGGGAAAGTCTGGAGCCAGGAAAGCCAGGTAAGAATAGTCTAGACAAGTGTGGGGAGGGGCGGGGTGGATTGTTGGGGACAGGGAAAGTCTGGAGCCAGGAAAGTCAGGTAAGAATAGTCTAGACAAGCGCACGGGTGAGATCATGAGAAGACAGAGCTGGGGCTGGGTACGTGGTCATGTGGTACAGAGCTTGCCCAGTACTTGACAGACCTGGGGGTCCATCCCAAGCACCCCATGAACCAGGCATGGCACATGCATGTAATCCCAGTACTTGAGAGGTAGAGGCAAGAGTTGAGGTCATTTAGGCTATGTGGTGAATTCAAAGGCATTCTGGGCTACATGAGACCCTATCTTAAAAACAAACAATCCAGAAATGTGTCCAAAACTAGTATGAACCAGTGTGAGAGTTGGCTAGACAGAGAAGCTGGCAAATCTCCTAGAATAAACAAGCTGTTGGGGGCCTGGAAGACCTGCCTGCCACTTGTCCCTGTGTTCCCTCTCTTCCCTGGTCACAGCCACCTTCTTTGTATTCCTGATCTACTCAGCTTGGTTCTTGACAAACCCAAGAGCCTGCAGGCACATTCCCAAATGCCACCACCTGTCTCCTCACAGCTGGTGGGTTCCTATACCTGCTTCAGGTCATACTTAAAAGTCACCTTCTTTGAGAATCTGCCACAATCCCAAATTAGCATGCACCCATTGTTTCTAGTAAGAATTCCCCTTTTCCGTTCTGGCACTCACCCCAGACCATAGTGGAAGGACTCTGGGCCTGTGTCCAGATGACTAGGAGGAAACAGTATGCCCCAGAAGGTTTGCCTAGAGAAATGGCTTTAGGGAAATATGATGGCTTTGATATGGGTGTCATTGATGTGACCGAATCTTGGACAGAAGTAACTTTAACTGAGAACAGGTTAGTTTAGCTCAGTTTCGTGGTAAAGAAGGCATGGTGGCAGAATCAGCTTGGTCCAAGACAGCAGAGCTTGCAAAATATCTTATACTCTTATACTCTATTGGGACTGAGAAACACAGAGCTTTGACCAGAGGTGGGCTATGCTATAACCCTGAAGGCCCACGCCCACCCAGTGACCCACCCGTGCTAGCCTTCCTCCTATCCTGGCATGTTCCAGAAACTTCGCAAACAGTGCCGCCAGCAGGTCACCAAGTGCTCAAACACATGATCCAACTCCCACCCCCTTCCCTGCACACGCCTATGCTGTAGTAGCAATGAAAATGGGGGAAATGACTGTTCTTGGATGCCTGCGGGGTTGAGATGACATAGCCACCTCATCCCTTAAACAGTAAGAATACAAGCCGCATGAACTCAAATCTCACTGGGCTGTAACGGAGAGGAAGTATGATGGACACTTTTCACGTTCATTATTTATTTATCAATTGCAAATATGGAGCACATAGTCTCTTTTACACAATCAGAGACAAAATCTATACAAAATTAAGAAATAAGTACTGCTTGGGGGATTGTTAGTGCTGGGGATTGTTAGTGTTGGGGTTTGTTAGTGCTGGGGGATTGTTAGTGTTGGAATTGTTAGTGATGGGGATTGTTAGTACTGGGGGATTGTTAGTGTTGGAATTGTTAGTGATGGGGATTGCTAGTGCTGGGGATTGTTAGTGTTGGGATTGTTAGTACTGGGGATTGTTGGTGCTGGGGGATTGTTAGTGCTGGGGGATTGTCAGGGACATGCTCACACAGGAAGCTGGCAGTGGGCATCCCAACAGAATCAACTCTACTTTCTCACTGAAGGAGCTGATTAACCTACTTAGCACAGCAAGATTCTCCCATGTTTTGGAATCAGCAGTAATGTGCATGCCATATAGGTCTAGACTGAACTCTGTCCTCTCCACTCATATTGGAAATTAGAGGACTGTGCTGAGCTATACCCTTCAGAGCAGTGTTTACTAGAGGATGGACAAGACTCTGCATTTGATGCCCAGGACTGTAACATCCAAGCACATCCAACCCAAAATGCCGTTCATCCTGTATAACTTCTCAGAGAAGAACACAGCTGCTTCAGTTCTAGTGGGGTAATAAGAGCCCTGATATGCACAACAGAAAACCCCCTAGAAGAGAATGCTAACCAGATCCACAGCACCTCACATTCTGTGCAGATCCACTCAGAACCAACCAACTCACTCAATGCTGAGCTCCCACCCTGTTCACCCTTTTCCTTGTCGTGGGACTTTGTGTGAGGAAGATGGAGATGGAGGTGCTCTGTTCTAATTTCCTTCATTCCTTGACTTGTGATTCCTGAAGAAGCAGGCTGGGTTTGCTACTCCGGTACTCCATGGCGGGGCTCTCCAACAACTCCTGCCTCACTGTCCAGGGACCCTGATGTTGCACAGTGGGTCAGTAGTGCCTATAATCACCGTTAGCATCCGGTAAGCTCAAGATCCCGAGTCTTTCCACTCGGGCCCCACCAAACGACGCCAACACTCATCTGCACAGCTGCATAGAAGAACCTTGTGCCACCTCTTTTGCAGATGAAAAAATGTAAGCTTTCAAAAGATAAAGTGGATTGTTTGCAGTCATATGGCTTTCCATGGCAGAGTCTCACCTCCCCCTCCAACCTTTTAACTTCTTACTCATCCAACTCTAGTGGACATTTTTAACTCATGACTATAGCCTTGATGCCCAGCATAGGAAGGACAAACAGCAAAGGAGGGATTATTTTCTGAGTTGGGGTACAAGCCATACTTTTAAAGTTCACATGGCCAGCTGACTTTCTTGTCTCCTTTTATTCTGTCTTTTCTGCCTCCCTCCCTTCCTTCTCTTTCCTTTCCTTCCTTCTTTCCCTTCCTTTTCTATTCCTTTCTTGTCACTTATTGCTAAGAGTTGAGGTTTAAAGATAAAAGCAAATGCATTAAGTTTTCTCTCCCATCCAATACTATATATATATATATATATATATATATATATATATATACATCGTGTATGTGTGTGTGTGTGTGTGTGTACCTTTCATTTCAATTATAAAATTCGGGAGATCTGCATACCACATTCTAAATGCCAAACCTGGCATAGTTTGAAAAGTCAAAAGCATTAAACTGATACCGTTGGTTAACTTAAAATACCTCTCATCATTTATAAAACATGATCCCTCTCTGCCTTTTTCCTATTTTTAGCTTAATAATAGAAGTATCTAGCAGGGCAAAAGAATCCTGCTTATCTTGATTTTCCTGTCTCATATTTCAGAAGCTAAGTTGTCAGTTCCCTCACTTCTAGAAGCTGTTTCTTCTCAAACAAACAACGTGTTTGGAGAAGCCCCATCACTGACACGCATCTGTGTACAGAGGTTGACAGCACATTCCTCCTGACTGACATGACCAGCCTGCTGGGTTATAGCAATGCCTGCTCACTGACCCCGAGTTCAGCAATACCCAGACATAAGCTATGCTTTGAGTGCTTGAATGGGCTTTGCTAGAGATGTGACCTTGGGGGCTATTTTGAAATGGCCAATTTTTTTTTAAATGGTTGTGCCCACCACTTATAGGTGTCAAGTGAGCAGATCATGACAAGCCCAGACAGTCCTGCCCCCTTTCCTTTCTGACGATGCTCGGCCAAAGTCAGAGAAAAGACACATTCCAGCAACAATCAATGGCAGGTTTTGCTTGTTCTTCGCATCAACAAAATACAGAGTATTGAACTTAAGTATCAAAGTCTGTAACATGAAGGGCCGGCTTGTTGGGGTTTCTGTCCCACCGGGTACCACAACAAGCCAGCAAGCCCCAATGAAAATCACAAGAGTCTATATTAGGTTATAAACTGATTGGCCCATTAGCTCAGTCTTCTTATTAACTAATTCTTACATCTTACAGTAACCCATAATTCTTGTCTGTGTTAGCCATGTGGCTCAGTACCTTTTCCGGGGGGGGGGGGGGTGTTACATCTTGCTTCTCTGTGATCTGGGCAGGAATGGAGGAATGGGCTTCCTCCTTCCTAGCCTTCTCCTGTTCTCATCGCCCCACCTCTACTTCCTCTCTGGTTGACCTGCCTATACTTCCTGCTGGTCAATCAGCATTTTATTAAAATACATGATTGACAGAATACAGATAATTCTCTCGCAAAAGTCTTTCGCTTTGTGATGTTCTCCCCAAAGCAAGCCAATCTCATGACCATCTCCCTGACCATGTGTAAGAAAATAGATGCCGCTGTAGGTTATGTTAGGTGTGGTCCTTTGGAGAAGAGGGCAAGATGGTTCAGTGGGTAAAGCCGATTGCCAAAAAGCCTGATGACCTTAGTTCAATGTCTGGGACCGAACAAACTCAACCCAAGAAGAGCCGCAAGTTGCCCTCTGATTTCTGCACGGCACACCTGTGCATAAACGCAATCAATTAATAAAAATCAATCAAAATGTTATAATTAAAACAAGAAGTGATGCATTAGGGAACTAGGAGGTTGGTAGAGCGCTTGCACAAAGCCCCGGGTTCAGTTCCCAGCATCAGTTAAAAGTCAAGCGTGGAGTCACACGACTATAATCCCAGTGCCTGGAAGCAAAGGTAGAACAATCAGAAATTCAAGATCACCCTTGGCTAAATGATAAATTCAATACCAATCTGGGATACATGACATCCCATCTCAAAAAGAAAATTGCATATTAAACATCAAAATAATGTTTTGGGTGAGCCTGAAAGGAATAATACAGACTTGGAAAAGAACGAGGCAGAGAACCTTACCCTGGTAGCAGTGCACAAAACCTGGCAATATCCCCATGACACTCCCAAGCAAGGTTGCCTGTGATGGGGGAGCGAAGGGGAACGAGGACAAAGACACTCAGTCTACCAATCCCTGCAGCACAAACCCACGGCAGTTCTGTTTGATGGGTTCTGTTGACTGAGAAGCAAGTCTCAGGATGGGGGTCTAGGGAGGGAGTGTTTGCAATAAGCATAATAGTAGTCTTTTCAACATACATGGGAGCTCTTTCATAAGAACGCATTCTATTGACTGAGAAATAGTGCTCAGAAGTCTGGGAAATTGCAGCGAAGTCTGGTTCTACAGAGTAGCAAAGGTCACCAGGTTATGAACGACATCCACTCCCAGCCTTCTGGGTGGAACACAGGTGCACACGTCCATTCCTTTGAAGAGACAGACATGCATGTTTATCATTCCTGGCTTTTCTAGTGTTTATGCATGAGCGTGAGAGCCTTGTGCCTTCTACACCATGATGTCCAGCCTCTAGGCCACTACACAGGCTGATCCCTGCTTCTCCACAGTGAAGAGCAGGGATTCGGAGGAGTCAGATAAAGAGATGGACTGGGACGGTTTTATGGTAAGCTGGTCAATAAGCCTTCTGTAAGTCCTACTCAGACAGGGAGATTATTGTAATTGATGGCCCATGAGTCACTATTCTGCCTTTCCACAGGCCATTTGTGATTTATCTGGTCACATAATCAGATCTAGAAGCTTCCTCAAGTAAGTGTTGAGTTCATTTTTAAACAGAAACATAAATGAAAATATGTGTCTTTTTTTTTAATTACCCAGTGAGCAAGCCATCAGTGAAAGTTTCTCATTATTCTTACAGTGTTGTGCTCTCAATACGTATACCTGCTGGTGGGACAATCAATCTTCATTATCAGTTTGACTGGGTTTAGAAGGACCTAGGTGATCGGGGGTGTCCCCCCCCCCAACCCGTGCCTAAGTGATGTTTTCAGACAAAAGGAACTGTCGGGGAAGACTCACCCTGAATGTGGATGTCTCCATCCTATGGTCCTGAGCAGAAGGAACAGGGAAAAGGAGAAAAACCAGCTGAGCAAAGGCCTTGCCCCTCTGTTTCTCATCTCCCAAGGGAAGACCGACACCTAGCACACATGCTGGCCTCTGCAGTTTGAGCAAATGTATGGGGCCAAGCAACCTCAGACCAAACCTTCTAAAACCACAAGATATGCTAAATCTTCCCCTCTTTAAGTCATTCTCTCAGGCATTTGGTCACAACAACTTAGAAGTAACCTGCTAGAAACACAGCACATTTTAAAATACTAACTTGCCTAACTCCTTTAAGATAAATTTTAAAAACCAACCGCTACCATGATCAGGCCCTTAGCTTCCAATGCAATCTTACCCCATGATCCACCCATGTAGATCCCCCCAACCCCATGTCCACAACATTCTCCCAACTCCTAGCGTCCAAATAGCTGCCCATTTTGTACCTTCAGACTAGACTTGTGCTCCCTTCTCTGCCCATCACCGTCTGGGGCAAAACCACTCTACATTTCCTTATCCCTTTCTCCTTTGTTCTTTGAAAGTATAGGACTTAGTGAGGTCTTCTGCACTGGAGCACCTTCCACAGACTGTGGTGTTTGCCTTCTGCCCAGAGGAAAAGTCCATGAAATAAGGGATGGGAGCCATTCACCGCCCAGCTTCTCCTTGGGCAAGAGCTGGCAGAGGCATCTTCACCAGTGCATCAGGTATCTGTCGAGAGCATCCTGGTGCTGCTCTAGGCACCGAGAAGGCAGCATGAGCTGCTTCCGTTTCCACGAACTACGTCCTGCAGAAGGCAAACGACAAATGCGCTAAACAAACAGCCAGATATATGCCTATGGAATGGTGACTGCCAAGGCAGAAGGAGCAAATGATACGTACAAGAAAAGACAGCAGAGTGAATGAAAGAAATGCCATGTGGATATGAGGGGTGGCTGCCAGGCTCTTAAGGGAAGGGTAGTCAGGAAAGAGTTCACCGAGAAGGTGACCAGCGAGCCTAGACCTGAATGAGTGAGTCCAAGAACCCTGTGGATACCTGGAGGAAGAGAACTCCAGACAAAGGAAGCAGTGTGTGGGCCCTGAGAGAGGAGCATGTCTAATAATCATTGCTTAAATGTGTAAAATGATATTAGAAGTCATGTTATTGTTTGACCTGGGGTGAAACTACCTCAGATGGGCCTTGAGTTGCCAATGCCCAAGGTGAACCTGAGGTTCTGCCCATCTCAGCTTCCCCCATCAGGGTCTGTGATGACAGCCCTGTGTGTTGCTACCACCGCCCTACTTAGGTGGTGCTGAGGATCACACTGAGGGCTGCTGGTAAGCTGGGCTGACCCTCTCCCTACTGAGCTACATGTCCAGAATGTTCTATCAGCAGTTTCTTCCATGAAAGGAAATCTCCGCTCTTTGATAAAAGTAGGGCAAAACACCCACCTTGTTAGTAATGTATTAATATTATGACTCCACCACATGACAGTCTACCATTTTTAACGTGTATAAGTGTTAGTTTGTGTTGTATAGTGTACCATGTGTGACCTGGTGCCCCCAGAGGACCTAAGGGGGCACTGGATTCGCTGGAGCTGTGAGCTGCAGTAGGGATGCTGGGAACCTGCGTCCTTCACAAAAGCACCACGTGCCCTTAACACCGAGCTGCCTCTCCAACCCCACTTGTGAATCTTAAAAAGCCTGTGATTGGCAAGCCCGTTGGTCTCAGTGGGTGTTTTTCTTTAGTAATAGCATAAAACCCCCAGTGAATATGACACTTCTCACTGAAAGTGAGATCGTCTCCAGTGCCCTCGGCACCTCTATCAAGGAAGGCGGGATCTAAAGAGTTACAGGCTTCTTTTAAAGAAGCAAGCAATGGCAACTGGAAATGTAGATGAACCCAGCAGGCTGTTCATTCTGCTCGGCTGTTGGGTGGTTTGAGACCCCAGAGATTCTTCAGGGCCCTGTGCTGTGGCACATGTGACTGTGAATTTTAGAAGTAAAAAAAGTGTCACTTCGTTGAAAACAAGAGAAGAAAAAAAGTATGTTCATTTTGGTTATTTTTCTTCCTGTCTTTTTTTTTCCTCTTTCTTTCTTTTTACTTTTTTATTTTTGAGACAAGGTGTCACTCTGCAGCTCTGGCTATCCTGGAACTCACAGAGATGTACATACCTCTGCCTTCTGAGACCTGGATCTAAGGCATGTACCACCACGACCTGCCCTCAAGCTATTTTTCACACTCCAAAAATATTAAGTGTAACAAAAAAATTTCCCATCCATTGATTTTTTTTTTTTGTCATGAGCTGATCTTTAGTGTGCTGAGCCAAAGAACCAAAAACTACATGTTCAGGTTAGAACTGTCCAGCATCGACTGGGAGCAGGGTACTACTCCAGATGTATTGATTGGTGCAAGGAATTTTATTTAGATATGGCCTCTGATTCAAAGTTTACAATCCCACTGGTGTGCTGTTTTGTATTAAACAGGAAATGCCCCTAGACAAGCTCATGGATGTGACTACTTATCCCTAGCTTTTGGTGCTGTCAGATGTGTGTGAAATCTTTGGAGTGCAGGGCCTCACTAGCAGAAGGTAATACCCACTTCCATTTACAGCCATGTCCCCTCTGAATCCTGTCTACTGAGAGGTGAACAAGCCAGCCCACAGACTCCGGCCACCACAGACCAAGCCATTCCCGCTGGCAGCCTTTCCCTTCCTGGCAGGCTGTATCCTCTCAGGTGTTCTCAGTACAGTTCCTCAGGCTAGGGTGACCTCCAAACCATCAAGTTATTTCGTTGCTACTTCATAACTCTAATTTGCTACTCTAGTGAATCATAATATAAATATCTGATATGCAGGCTATCTGATATGTGACCCCTATGAAAGAGGTCATTAGACGCCCCCCAAAATGGTCAAGATTCACAGGTTGGAAACTGCAGGCCACGAGTCAAAACAAAGCTCTTCTCTTTGAAGCTGCTTTTTCAAATATCTGTCATATGACAAGACGAGCAATCCACACACAAGTCAAAACAAGGTTGGTTCCAGGGTCGCAACTGTGATCAATACCTGGCATCACACAATTAAGAATCAAATGAGTGGGCAGTTCAGTCAATATGGTCCTTGTGATATAGGCATGAGTACCTGAATTCAGTCTACAGAACTCATAAAAAGTCAGGCATTGTAACACACTCCTATAATCCACTGCTGGGGAAACAGAGATAGGGAAATTTCTGGGGCTGGATGGTCAGTCAGTCTAGTAGAATGGGTGTGTTCCAGCCAATGAGAGGCCCTGTCTTAAGAAACAAGATGGACAGCATCTTGTGGAACAGCACTCAAGGCTGACATCCGGCCTCCACACAAAAACACACTTGCAAAGAAACTCATACACACTCAAATGCTAAAGTACACACTACACTGCAAGGCCAGAGGGCAAATCACGAAAGTCGATTCTCTCCTTTCACCACGTGGGCCCCATACAATGAACTCAGATGATCAAGCTTGGCAACAAATGCCTTATCCACTGAGCCATTCCTTGTACTATATATAAAAAGTATTCAGAATAGATTATAAGAAAATCAAAACTAGAACTTCTAATGGGTACCACCCAGGCAAGAGCAAATTGATATATTAATTTCAAAACTAAAAATTGCTCTCTTCAATTAAGACATCTAATAAACAACCCACAGATTAGAGGGTAATATCTGCAAACCATGAACCTGATCAAAGACCGGCATTCAGTGGCCCCCGTCTCTGATCAGGTCCTCAGTGCATGCTTGAGAATGCAGATGGCACAGAGCGTGCCCTTCAACCCTTTCTGTCTTGATTGGGCACCCAGCTCTGCTGGGCAGCACATGTCTCCTGGCAAAGAGAAAAAGAAGTGGTAAACACCTATAATCCAAGCACTTCAGAGGCAGGGGCAAGAGGACCAGGGGTTCAAGTTGCTCTCGGCCACTTAGTGAGCTTGAGGTCAGTCTGCACTGGTTTCCATGAAACAAAAAAGATGAAACACCGCTAACAATAGGGAAATCTAAGTCCCTTCAAAATACTTTGATCTGATCTGAACAAATACTTTACCAAAGAGGACACAAAGATCCAATGACAAAAGGCTCTCAAAAGTGACAAGTGAAAGACTGGCCATGCCAAGAACGGGCAAGAATGCAGAGGTGGAACGCACCTCAGTGCTGGGGACGTGGAAACCACAACCACTTTGGCAAATGATTTGGTAGTATTTCAAAAAGATAAAAAATGTGTCTCACCCAGGTCCCGACTATTTCATCCTAAGTATTTGTCAGAGAAATCAAGCTTGTACTTATCCAAAGACTTGGGCATGAATGTTTACGACAACTTTATTATAAAAGCCCATGCCAAGAATAATCCAAATGACCAACAGCAAGTGAAAATATTTTTAAAAATCGATAGTCTATACACTAGAATACTGCTCGGAGAAAAATGTGTGTATACAGCAATGAGTGACTGATGCAGCCTCATGAGAAGATTTCAGAATAATTAAGTTAGTGACAGGAACCAGACAGACTCGTACTGTATGCTATGTATACTGTTCATGGGACTCTTAAGATGTAGACTAGTTTACAGTGACCTCGAACAGATTAGTAGTTACAGAGTGGGAAGAGGTTCTAAGGACAAGACTACAAATGGGCACACGGAAGCTGGGGGGAAAGGAAGGACAAGCAGCAAATTGTGTGTTTCGCATATGTGCAGTATAGCAAATATCTATCCAACCTCAGTGAAGCTATTGTCTTGTGTTGTGTTTAAGGTGATGACTGTCTGTGTGGGTTAGAAAAAAGACAAGAGCTTGCAGACTATAGAGAACCGGGGTGGGGGGGGGGAGCTTCTTAGAGATGGAACTGACTTGTAGCTGGGGAGGAGAGCAATGACCTAGTGGCTGGGAAGAGACTCCAGACAAAATCATGACATATGCAAAGATCAGAGAAGAGACCCACTTCAGTCTATGTGGGCTGCTACAGATGACTGTAACAGACCAGGGGGCATCGAGATCAAGTTGCCTACCAGTCCAGAATCTGTTGACCAAGCTCATGGACACTTTTTCTTCACTGTGCTCACATGGCTGAGGAGACAAGGGAGTGAGTCTCCTGGAGTCTCTTTGGTAGAGACCCTACCCTTATGACTAGCCAAGGTCCCACATCTAGATTCACTTTGGAGGATAGATTTCAATACGGGGATCTGGCAGAAAGTGAAAGATAGTTTTCACTATCTTCATAGAACTTAGATGGTGTAATATATGTGCCTTCCTAAAGATAGCATTATAATTCACATTTTGTTGTGGTTTATACCTATTTTTAAACAGTCCTCTTTCCCCTTCTATATTTCCAATCTGCTTCTATATAAAGAACTGCCCCCATACTTAATATCTTTACACAGCATGTAACTCAGGGTTCTGCCAGTTTGGTGGCTTCTTCTGCCCTGTGCTATACTGAATGAGACACTGGGAAGGCAGCCACTGGGCAGAAGCATTCAAGATGGTACCCACACATGCAGAGAGCTTCCTGGGGCCTGAGCACCAGCTGCATCCTGATGTAGCATCCTATAGTGTGTGCATGACAGCTAGAGTCTGAGTGTGAACATCCTGAGAACAAGAGCCACCAACAAACCCAATGAAAAGGATACAGGTTCTGCAGCATTCTTTCAGACAAAGTAAGCCAGAGGCTTGGACCAAACTCAAGGTCAGAGGAAATCAACGCTGCCTTTTGCTGAAAGGAAGAATAAAAGATCGTGGCTGGGGCTGGGGAGATGGCTCAACCGGATAAGAGTAGACACTGCACAAGCAAGACCGCCTAAGTTTGAATTCCCAGCACCCCCATGAAAAGCATACATGAACATGCTGCCTTGTAACCCCGGCACCGTGTAGACCAGAGACAGAAAGATGGCCAGAGCTAGCCAGCCTAGGTCCAGGTTCAGTAAGAGAGACTGTCTCAAGGGAATAAGTCAGAGAGAGAGAGAGAGAGAGCAGGACACTTGGTGTGTACATTCTCTCTCACACATGTTCACATGCACCATTGCACCATGCCCACACACATTCACGTGTATACACACACACACACACATACAAGAAGCTGTGACGGTCTCTGATCTACTGCACTTCCTTCCCTGACCTTTGCCAACGTGAAAATCTTTGCTTATCAATGTGGTCACACGGTTAGCACAGATAATATCTTAGTGTCCTTATAAATATCAAGGCCTCCTTCTCTTGCCTCTCACAGGAAAAGTTTGAATGAAGCAGCTTTGAACGAGTGGTTGGATGGGTAGTAAATCCTCGAAAGAGCGGGCTAGTGTAGGGTTAGTCTGCTTCTCTATTCTGTGATTAACACTCTGATGAAGCTGACTTGGGGAGAAAGGGCCTCACAGTCACTGATGGAAGCCAAGGCGGGAACTCAAGGCAGGAGGCTGGAGGGAGGAACTGAAGCAGAGACCACAGAGGAGATCTGCTGATGATTCGCTCTTTGTGACTTGCTCAGCTGTTTTCTCACACAGCCTAGGACCACCTGCCCAGGGATGGCCTCGCCCACAATGGGCTAAGCCCTCCCACACTGATAATTCGCTTAGAAAGTGCCATGAGAGCCTGACCCACAACTTATCTTGTAGAGCCAGTTTCTCAATTAAAGTGGCCCTCTTCCCAGGTGACACTAGTGTGTGTCAGGCCGAAAGAAACTAGCCAGCCAAGTGTGAACGTTCGTGTTTCGCACCTCACAAACCCAACAGTAATGTGGCGCGGTTGTGCACGTCAAGGCGAATGTTTTGTTTACTTTCAGCCACAGCATTTTAGAAGTCTATCAGCGAAATTTTAACAAATTATCCCCCCTTCCTGGGAAACATAATTGAGTTTGCATTTGTAAAATTCATGTCTTGAATTTGCAGCATAGAATGTCACCAAGACAACGGTAAATAGCATTAGCGCTGTTTCAGCTAGAGTGATAAGAATCTGAGGGTTGGTCTAGCCAAGCAATCTTCAGAGTTTAGAGGGGAGGGAAAACCAATTGTCTAAAACATGAATTGAACCCAGAGTTACAAACAGCAAAGAACTGTACAGAAAGGCTTGCCTGTCCCCTGACCTGGGTTTGAGACCTGACTTTGAGACACATGGTACCACGATGCTAGGAACCTTGTAAAAGGACTTACAAGCACAAGTTGGTGCTTAAGAGAGAAGCCTTCTGAAACTCTGCTTTGTTTGACCAGCATGGCAGCATGCTGCATGGGAGGCCGGAGCTGAATTCATATTAAATTCATAGTCTGTTATGGAGAATTAGGCCATGGCGCATGACGGCCAGGCACTTGGGATGTTTACTCTTTTCATTAACTGTTTTTCTCCTTAAATAATTAATGCTTAGGGATTTTTATCTCCATGTAGTAAACAGAATGCAGTGGCTGATACGGCAGAATTTCTTTGTTGCATTGTATGAGCTATTGCTACTGTTTTAAAAGTTTATCCAGAGAGATCTAGTGGGCAGGACACAAGATTTATGACCCCAATTGTGACATCTTCCTTTGGACCCAAAGGCAAGTGCCACTCACCTCCTGCCTGTGTTTCAGCATCTGTAAGGCAGGCGTCACAGCTGCCGGAGCCCCACCAGAACACCATGAAGTGTGACTAATTAGTCTGCATGGCGGCCTGATGGGCGGCGATAAACGCTTTCGTTTAGTCTGTGAAATGATTGCTATCTTAGACTTCAGGAACAGCCAACTTGAAAGACCGAAAAGATTTGCCATGAAATAGAAGTTTGCAGCACACTTCTTGTTACTACAGCTCCTTCTCCAGGATGATTACAAACCTGTGTCCATTGTAAAGGCAGTGAAGCGGAGCTAGGCACAGTGGGGCCCAGGACATGATTTCTGTCGTCTTAGGGTTCCATGCCCACTGACATAACCACCCACAAGTGGATAATATCCCCTAACTCATATGTACGAAGCATGTAAGGACAATTTATTGTTCTTGTCATTATCCCCAAATAACAATAGCTGCTTCCTCAACATTTTCACTATTTAGGTATCATACCCATCTGGAGATTACATGAGACACAGGAGGATGCGCATACATTATATACAAATACTTGGACTTCAGCATTCTCAGAGGGACAGAGCCCACCCTCAGCAGAGACTAAGAACAGCTGTAACTATCAGTAAGATATTCTGAGACTATCATAAATCACACGCATGGGGCAAATATCAAATGCACAATGCGAAAGGCACTGGGAAGCCATGGACGGGGTGACGATGCAGAGGACGGGCAGCTGGCTACTGGAGGGAGGGCTTCTGTGTCTCCCAGTCTCCTCCTAGAATACTTCAATGACTAGCCAAAGGATCACATTGGGCCTCTCTTAGGTCTGACAAATAAGCCTTGGGTTAATGGGACAGCTCTAACTGAAGCCACAGGACACAGAATTCCACCTGGCTTCCAAAAGCCCATGGTGATAACAGCGTCCTTACTTGGAAAATACAATTAGTGAGTTCAATAAGCTGAGAGATCAAACAGAATGGCCGCAATTG
Source organism: Myodes glareolus (assembly GCF_982192425.1). Classification (NCBI taxonomy): domain Eukaryota; kingdom Metazoa; phylum Chordata; class Mammalia; order Rodentia; family Cricetidae; genus Myodes; species Myodes glareolus. The sequence goes on from NC_142038.1 coordinate 71,855,528, forward strand.
ACTCTACCCAAAGGGGATGGTCACACTTAAATATGCAACCTTCAGCTGCCTTAGGGAGCAGAACTGAAAAGTAAGTGGAATAATTGAGAAATGTTTAAGAACCCGAAAATCTCAGTCACATGACTACCAAATACAGGAAGTTGCCAATCAAAAACAACGTGGCATTGCATAGTCTCATGGAACTCACTCAGGAAGATGTCTAGTGTGGTCCCTAAAGTCTGTGTTGGAACCTTGACCTGGTGCATAACCTTGACATCCACTAAGAGGGATCTACCCACTGCTCTCATGAGTAGACTATTGTCATTCCTGTGATCATCTGTCCCTTCTCTCTCCAGAAGAGGTTTCTTTTAAAACAAGAACTGACCTCTCTTGACCTTCCTTTCTCAAGCCTTCCCTTCTCTTCTGAGGCATCCAGAAGGCCCTCCCAGGATGCAACCCTTTGGCCTAGGACAGCTCAACCTCTAGAGCCGTGAACCAAGTACATTTCTGTTCATTATTCTAGAACCTGATCTGTAGGGTTCTAGTAAGGAGGCCCAAAATGGATTAAGAAAACAAAAATCCAGCATCTACTAACATAGATGAGGGTGGGGTCCCAGTACGTACTAACGTAGATGAGGGTGGGACTCCACACCTCAGAAAGAACCCAGAAATTCAGGGAATGGCCTTCAGTTCTGAAGAAAAGGAAAGGGAAGAAAAAGGAAAGGAAAGGAAAGGAAAGGAAAGGAAAGGAAAGGAAAGGAAAGGAAAGGAAAGGAAAGGGCATTTAATTTGCTCTACACCCTACAAGTTGAGGGTTCTTTTTTCTAAATTCATGTAAATACTTTTGGTATACACAGTTTTGGGCTGGGCCTTCAAGCCTGAGGAGGAACGCACACAGAATATGATACTGCCTAACAAGCCTTGGCTAGCCTTGTGGCTTACCCCAGCAACTATTTATTATGTTTCAAGGGTCCACATGTCAGTCAGGCCATCCCTGATCTGTGCCTGGCCAGGCCTATCTCACGCAAGCTTGCTCACAGGTCAACAGGTGAGTCAGCTAAGGGCAGGATGTTCAGAGCCGGTTTTGGCTGGGCTGATTCAGCCGTAGCCCTTGCTTTCTCGTGGTCCAGCAGAAGACTAGCTCTGACTTGTGCTAATGACAGACCACATGAGGCTTCTTTAGTCTCAGATTCAAAACCTATACCCAGTTAGCTCTGTACCTGACTAGACAAAGCAAGTCACAGAGCAGCCAGAGTGAAGAAATAGATCTTATCACTTAGCCGAAATCAGTCACATTACAGACTGGGATGGGTAATCTATCTGCAACAGTTACAAAGATGTCAAAGAAATTGATTTGATTTGAGAAAGCAAAAATGTGATCTAGGGGTGACAAACAAGTTTAGGGGTTTAGTTGGTGGGGGCAGTTGCAAGATCATCATAGGATTGGATAATTTCATCTTATTTTAGAAGAGTTATAAAGGAAATATCTCAGAAGAGACTGGAGTTTAAAAACCAGTTAAGAAATTACTTGGGGAGAGATAGCTTAGTGATACAACACTTGCTAAGAGTATGAGGCCCTGGGTTCCATTCCCAGTCTTGGGGAGGGGAGAAGCCTGCGCTAATTTTGGTAAGGAATGATAAGGGTTGTACCAGGGAATCAGAAGTGGACAGAAAGCGGCTATGTAACTTGGGAGTCTGGGGGACGAATGTGTGGCGGTGCCCATTGTTGCTGTTGTCTCCTCACGCCTGCTGAGGTGATGGGCCGTGTTGGCTGAGAACAGAGACCTTGCTTCCCACCTTCCCTTGCAGTTAAGCTAGGTCATATGTTTTGGTTTGCCCTTCAAGTGTCCTAAGTGGACTTGTGTTTGAATACTGTGACCCAAGCTTTAGAAGGCCATAGAACTTTTAGGAGGTAGGGTTTCCCTGGTGGAAACAGTCACTGGGGATAGACCTTCGGTGGTCTTTGCTTGTGGTTCTGGTCAGAGTGTTCCGCTTTCTGGTCTGCAAGACATGACAAGCTTCTGTCACACACTTTGGTCTTTCCCACTGTCATGGAATGGAATCAGTCTTCAAACTGTGAGCCAAAATAAATCTTCACCTCCTTAAAGTTGTTTTTGTCATGAATTTGGTTACAACTAAGAAGGCATTCAGGCTGCAGCCAAGCGTCATGAGGTAGTTTCTCGAATTTTTGCTAAAGCAGAGTTGAGCTCACTGTCTGGCTACTTTCTCCACTCTCTGTCTTATTTCTTAGAACATAAACATTCATTTTGGGGGCCAGAAGAATAAAATCAATACCTGAAATAGCATGGTGAGATGGAGGGAGTCCAGGTTCCAAAAGCCTCTGTCGTAACTCTGCTCTGCCCGCCTACTTCCTGACTTACAGTTAAAAGAGAAACACAGCACACACACTGTCCAGAATGTGGAATCTTTGCTTGTGTGTTAGCCTTCTCTGAACTGCTAGGACAACCCAGGACTGTTAACATTTGTGAGTTCTTTCATAAATCTGGTTTATCACATCCATGGAGATACAAAGATTTTAACCCTAAGGTTCAGAGTTAAATGAAGAAAACCTGGATGAAGAACTGAGGCCTCTTAACCTGATGTGAAAACACTTTTTCATACATCTCTGCTATGCTGTCTGCTTATTTTACCCAAGCATAAATAACCAAATGTTAATACTTGACAAACACTTCTAGGAAATAGAAGAGAATGCTTCCCAGTTTAGCCTACAAATGACATCACTTTGGTATTGTTCAGATAAACACATCCAAGGCAGAAAAATGACATTGACGTTTCTTACAGATACAAATGCACTGATGAACTAGACACACACACATACACAAGTTCGTGTACATGCATGCAAACACACATTTATTTACTTATTTATTTATTTATTTATTTAATTTTTATTACAAATTTCCATCTTCTCCCCTCCTCCCATTTCCCTCCCCCTCCCTCCTCCCCCTCCCTCTTCAGTCCAAAGAGCAGTCAGAGTTCCCTGCCCTGTGGAAAGTTCAAGATCCTCCCCCTCCATCCAGGTCTAGGAAGGTGAGTATCCAAACAGACTAGGCTCCTAAAAAGCCAGTACATGCAGTAGAATCAAAACCCAGTGCCATTGTCTTTGGCTTCTCAGTCAGCCCTCATTGTCAGCCACATTCAGAGAGTCCGGTTTGATCACATGCTCCATCAGTCCCAGTCCAGTTGGCCTTGGTGAGCTCCCATTAGATCAGTCCCACCGTCTCAGTGGATGGGCACATCCATCGTGGTCCTGACTTCCTTGCTCATGTTCTCCCTCCTTCTGCTCCTCATTTGGACCTTGGGGGCTCTGACTCTAATTTCTGTTTTTAGATTTATTTATTTTAAGTGTTTAAATGTTTGCCTGCATGTATGCCTAGTACCCAAGGAGGTCAGAAGAGGACATCAGATTCTCTGCAATTAGAGTTATAGATGGTTGCAAGCCAACTCCATAGGTACTGAGAACCAAACCCAGGTCACCAATGAGAGCAGTACATGCTCTTAACCACTGAGCACATTCCCCAGCATCCACGCATACATTTTAAAAAGCAGTTAGAAGCTAGACAGCTAATAGCACCTGTTGTTTCTTGCAGAGGACCTGGCTTCAGTTCCCAGCACCCATGTCAGGTAGCTTACAGCTGTTGTAACTACAGGTTCTGGAGGACCCGATGTCTCTGACCTCTGCAGGTGCCTACACTCACACACAAGCACCCCTTACCCCATCCCACAAAAATGCATACACATAAACGGTTTTTTGTTTTTAAGTTTTTAGTTAAGAAGAAAAAGAAAATGAAAGCGCCTGGATTATAAGAGATAAAACTGCAGATGAGTCTGTGTGTGTGTGTGTGTGTGTGTGTGTGTGTGTGTGCGTGTGTGTGTGCGCGCGTACACACACACACAGGAATCTGTCTTCTGTCTATCTATGTCTCTGTGTGTAAAACACCAAGAAATCCACTAAAGAGTTGTCAAAAAATAAGTTCTGGAAGGTTGTAAAATACAATTTCCATGTTTAAAACAACACTGTATGCTAACAGTGAACGGTTCTCAATGAAACAATGAGATTAAACAGGAAACACTCTCTTAGTTAGGAACGGTGGCACACACTTACAGTCTTACACTCAGGCAGCGCATCGCGAGTTTGAGGCCAGCCAGGGATACACAGAGAATTTAAGGTAGCCCAGTCTAGAAAATGGAAAACCGAATAACAGAAACAAATGACCCCTAACAATTTCATGTCTGATAGTATCAAAAAGAAGAACTTATCTAGGAACATTTTAGTGAAGGAAATGCCCGACTTGTACATTGAAAACCACAAATGACATGGAAGGAAACGAAAGAAGAAAGAACAAACAGGGACAGCGTCCCATGTTCACAGTTTGAGAGATGTTAAGATGGCGATGCAAACTGACCTGCAAATTCAGTGCACTCTGCCAGAATCCAGCTGCCTTTGTTGTGAAAATTGGTAGTAGGGTCTTGACATGTAGGACAAAATTTGAAGCATCACAGTGATCAAAACTTTTTTCAGTGCTGAGTGTCAAAGCCAGGGTCTTCCACACACAAGGCAAGTGCTCCATCAATGAGAGGTACCACCTAAAACCCCACAGAACCACCTCAGAGAGGAAAGCAAAATTGGAAGACCCAAGTTTTTTCTATTTCAAAACATACTACAAGGATACAGGAATCAAGACATTGGGTGTTAACGTAAAGATTGTGCTATAGTTGGGAGATAAAATGTCCCTTCAGGCTAGGTATGTTGAAGGGTTAGTCCCCAACTGGTGGCACTGTTGAGAGATGGTTGGATCATGAGAGTACTGACCTCATCAAGAGATTAGCACATTGGGGACTTCATGGCTGAATGATCTGTTAGGAGCTGGGGCCTGGCTAGAGGAAGTAGGTTATTGGGGTGAGCCTGTCTGGTCTGCTGTCTCCCCCTCCACCTCCAGTCTCAGCTTGCGGTGAGTCACTCTGCTCGATCAAATATGCCCTATGATTTTTCCGCCTCCCCACCCACCCCCCAAGATGTTATAATGGTCTAGGGATGTAAGCCAGGTGATAGAGTACTATCTATCATTCATGAAGATCTAGGCTAGATTCCTAGCCTGCGTGAGGATGTAGATGCAGAAGATTGTAAATTCAAACTCACAGCCAGATAGCAACAAACTTGCCTCAAACAGGCAGCCTGGGCTACATAAGACCCAGTTTCCAGAAGTCGTAGAGACAAGTGGCCACAGACTGAAACCATGAGCCAAGTGAATACTTCCCCTTTCCATTGTCTCTCGACTGTTTCAGCACAGCAATGGAAGGTGACAAATACAGATTAATGCAGAGATTAATGGAATAGACTCAAGATTCCAGAGGCCTCAACTTTATTATCAATTGAACGTGTATGAATGCCAAAACAGTTGAATGAGGACAAGATATTATTCTCGGCAAATGGAACAGCTATGTCCCTGTGAGAATGAGAATATGACAAGAAAGAGAACTAAGAGTCATTATACATCATACCACCTGCAAAATCACCATGTAAAAAGGTGAATTTAATGCTAGCCAGCAGTAAAACTCAGAAGATGAAGAACAAAATCTTCATGCCCTTATATTTGGTAATATTTTTTGTTGTCGTTGACAACAAAACCACAAATAGAAAAGGAAAATAGCTTTATTAGACTTTCCCAAAATTAAAAATAGTTTTGTTTCAAAAGATATTCTCATGGGCTGGGGATGTAGTTCCGTTAGTTGCCTAGCATTCCTGAAGATTTGGGCTAGATTTCCCAGCACTAAATGCCTATAATCCCAGCACCTAGAAGGTAGGGCTAGAGGAAGGGATTAGAAATGCAAGGACATTCTCAGCTATGGAGCCACAGGAGACCCTGCCCAACTCTCACTCACAAACAAGATATCATCAAGAACTAAACAGAAAACCTATAAAGTAGAAAAACATTTATAAAATATGATCTGGTAAGAGACTTTTTATCCTCATATATAAAAAAACTTTTATGATTCAACAATAAAAAAGATACTTTAAAACATGTAAGAGTTTCATGAAAAATTTAAATTTCAATTTTTCTGGGAAGTCTCAACTCTGGTGTTTTTACTACAGGAAGACCCTTCACAGCTAGCCGAGCTGTTCCTCTTCTTTAGTCTCTTCTGTACTAAAGGTCCTTGGTCAGGGGCCTCCTGAGTCAGAGGAGGGGGATCTGTGTAAATGGGAACAGGACACTGTGAGCTGACAACACACGCTGTCTAACACACATTTTTTTTAGTAATGAGGGGAAATCTTGACACGCATACACATACCCAGTCCTTCCTTGCTGATGTTTGTAAGTTGAGTAGATGTGTTTCTGGTCTGGGCATTTTTGTTTTGTTTGACTTTGCCATTGTATAGCCTAGGCAGGCCCTGAACTCACTATCCTGCCTCAGTTTCCTGGTTCCTGATTACAGATGGATACCACCAAGCCTAACTTAGAAGTGATTTTTATTAGGATCTCTTAAAAATCATAAAGTTTCAACTTAACAAAGACTTTTAAAGGTGAAAATTTGATTTATTATAACTGTCTATCACTGTAAGATGTAGAAAATCACAGTGGGCCTCATGGGGTATCCTCTTCCCCCCCTTCTTCCCCCTCTCCCTCCTCTAACCTTCTTTTCCTCTTCTACCTGATATATTCTGAAACCAAACACCCAGGGCCTTTGTGGCCAAGCTAATGCTTCCGGCAGCTGGGAACAGGAGTGATCCGTGGGAGAGCTGTATTGTCCCAGGGTTGGTACTGACCCAAACCAAGCAGAGCCCAGAGAAGTGAGGAGACTGGAAAGACCAGCCTCGGCTTGGAGACCTGAGAACAGAGTGGGTGTGAGGCAGAGCAAGGGGAGGGAGACCAGATTCTCCAAGCACCAACTGTGCCGCTGGACACTTCCATTCCCACGAATCCCCCGTCATAGTCCCGACAACTCCTCTGTCCCATAGGCAGTTCCGACACATGAAGAATGTGTCTGCGGTGACAGCCAGCTAGGTAGTTTTAGCTAGCTACTAAAACTGTCCTTTCTCTTCTATTTGTTTTCTTTACTCAGCTGCCTCCAGCATCGTGAACAGAGAAGAAAATAGGACAATAAGTAGAAAGGGGATTCCAATCCTCAGAGAGCCAGAGCTAACACAGGAAAAGGCAAAGACAAGAATGTGGCCATGGAACTGAAGGGCCTCATATTGGATAGAATGGACCCATTGGAGGCTGGTGAAATCCAGTTGAGAAGGCAGTTTGGGGGAAGAAGCCAAGAGTAGATGCTGGAAGTATCTACCAGTAGACTGGTAATAATGAGATACTGAACATCACATGAGATCCGAATCCATCACAGGTAGATGATGTTCCCATCATCCACTGAAAATTAGCCATTTCAGGACCATGGATTCCTTCACATCCTTCACTGCTGAAAAATTGAATGATTTCAAAGGTTTATTTGAATTATCTTTGCTGTCAAATGAAAAAAAATTAAAGTTTTATACGGTAAAGTTTATTTTAAAGGGTAGGTTTTAAGAATGACTCAGGTGTGGCGGTCCTCCCCTTTAATCCTAGCATTTGGGAGGCAGAAGTAAGTAGATCTCTGTGAGTTCAAGGCTGGGCCAATCTACATAAGACATTCTGGGCCAGTCAGGGTTACATAGTGAGACTCTGTCTCAAATCATTCAACCAACGAACCAATCAATAATACAGTCAACTTGTAAGAGATAGGAACTGAGAACTCAGTCCTTTTAATTCACACTCCTGTGCAGCCAGCAAGGCCATGTGAGACAGGACAGGTGTTCGTCACCTAGTAATGGGGAGAGGCTATGACAAATTCGTCTTTAGGAAGTGTCATTGCTGAGGGAACATCATACACAGGCCTACATGGTTTTAGTCAGTTCTTCAACTTGACCTCTTAATACACCCAAGAGCTGGAGATGAAGGAGGCTGCTTGCAGTGAGCATCACATTGGTATTCTGCTAGACCCCAAACTTTCTTGATGAGTATGCTCATATATGATAAATCAAAAGCATACGATAACAGATACACAGAGTGGTCACATAGTGTTTGTTATCATCACCAAGCATTGACTACTGCACACAATTCCATGTGTTATCCTTCTTTAAAAGAATATATTTTGCCCTCATGTACACGAGGCTCCAGATTCCATCCCCATTACTACATGGCCTGGGCACAGTGGCACACACCTATAACCCCATCACTGGCAAGGTGGCAGCAGGAAGATCAGAAGTTTAAGATCACTCTCAGCTATGCATAGATTTTGAGGCTGGCCTGCCCTAGATACCCTTTCTCAAAAAGTAAAATTTTATGTATGTATAAAATTTATTATTACTGTTTCTGTAATATTTTTCATCACTGGGGATCGAACCCAGATCCTTACACGTGCTAGGCAAACACTTGCCCACTGAGCGCCATCTCTATCTACGATACCCTTACATGCCCAGCTGCACAACAGGCTTTTTAGGGCACCACCACAGTCACGTGACCTGTGCATTGCACTGCCCAGTAGCTACTCGTCACTAGGTGATGGAAGTCATTTAGCTCTGTTCTTATGGAACTGCCAGTGCATTTGTGGCTGGCAGGTGGCACATGGCTCTAGCGGACATGCCAGAGGCATCATGAGTATGCACAGGTGCCAAAGTTGCCTCTCAAGTAAAAGAATGAGTAGTCATGGTAACTGAATGTTTTGTGGTTTTATATCTGCTGGGAAAACCAATTCTGGGCCCAGGGTTTTCTTTTTATCGCTTTAGACAGGGTGCTAACGTGTTAGAGATTTGCCCAGCTGCCTGTGCTGACTCTGGTGTCTTCCTGCCCACTCCTTATGTGTATCACGTGGGCAGCTTATGCGACGGCTGGGGGCGGTAATTCTAAAGCTAGGACAGAGTGTGGCCCATAATTGTGTTCCAAAGTCAAGTAGACTTGGCATTCAGCTCAGAACCTCTCAATGTGAGCCAGGAGACCTCAAACCACACAAAAGATGATTAGGTGATCCCTAAAAAAAAGTGCAAAAAAAGATTGAAATGGGTTCTCAAGGTGTTTTGAAATACACAGTCTAATCTGAAGCACGTTCTATTTTCCCCTAGCATAGAAAATAAATGACAAAACCCAGCAGTTAACTAGAGAGTATCATTATGGCCACCAAATAGAAACTTTCTTTTTTAAAATCATTAAGTGGACTTTTTAAAATGAGTCCCTGGAAGAGATACAATATGGCTTAGCCAGCATTTGCTAAAGATATGATTAATGCCATATTTTGCTTGTGGGTCACGTCTAGAGTTGTGGAGTTAGGAACACTCAGAATGCATACAGACAATCTCTACCCACAACAGACTATGCATAGTGGACAGAAGGAGGGGATACTTGCTGCTGCAGCCTTTAACACAGCTATGCAAACCCCAGCAGGGGAGCTGTCCTGATGATGGAGATGACAGGAGACTGGCTGAACACACAGCCCTCTGTCTGTCAAGTATCTTTTCAAGGCAGATGCTTCTAGCATAAATAAATTAGAGTATTAAAAATATTCTAAAATGTTTCTAATAAACAATAAAAACTTTATTGTTCCTTAAGAAGGACAGCGCAGGTGAGGAGTTATCTCAATTGGTGAAGTGTCTGATGAGCAAGCATGGGGACCTGAGTTCAGATTCCCAGGCCCCAATAAAGTCTGGGCTCAGGGGCCCTTGTCTGCAACATGAGCAAGAAGAGGGGACCGCACAACAGGAGAATCCCTGGAGCTTGCTGGCCAGAGAGTCCAGCCCAATCAGTAGTCCTCCATTTCCGTGAGACCCTGTCTCAAAAAGTAAGGTAGAGAGCTACTGAGGAAGATACCAGACACTGGCCTCTGGCCTCACACAGACAAATACACATGTGACAGCATGCATACACGCACACCCACACACACGCACACATGTGCATGTGCACACACAGGCACACACACACACACACACAGACACACACACCCACACACCAGCATTTGGTAATTCTGTAGCTTAGAGCAAGGCCTTGTGGAGTCTGGAGTCTGTTGGCATGTGTTTGAGGCCGCACTGGGCTACATAGTGACTTTCAAGCCAGTCAAAGCTGTATAGCAAAATTTTTATCTCAGAAGAAAGTGAATGAATGAATGATGAATAAAAACCACCAGCAGCTCAACAATATTTTTGCCGTCTTTCCATTCTCACTCTCAACATCAACTCTGCGCATGCTCATAAGGCTAATGTAGAGTCGCTGCTCCCTCAACTCTGCGCATGTTCATAAGGCTAACGTAGATTCGCTGCGCCCTCAACTCTGCGCATGCTCATAAGGCTAATGCAGATTCGCCGCTTACTCAACTCTGCGCATACTTGTAAGGCTGATGTAGATTCGCCCGCTCACTCAAATCTGCGCATGATCATAAGGCTGATGTAGATCCAGGTGTTATGTGTAATCGGCTCTATGACATGAGAAGAGGTGCTATTTCCTCCCACATATCTCCTTATTAACAGGAGTATGTAGCATGTTCTAAGGTCTGCCTCAATAGCCAGAATTATCTTGTGTGGCTAACAGGCAGGTAGGCCATTGACAGTAGCTTTCATAATGGCCAAAGCGTGCAAAATAAATACATCTTTAGCAAGCCTTTTCCAAGTTTGCTTAATCCAAACCAAGTTTTTAAAGCTAGTTTTGATTAAAAATAATTTTGATTACGTTTTTTTATTTATGTGTTTGGGTGTGTGTGTGTGTGCACGTGCACACGTGCAACTGTGAACACAGCTGTGTGGCACACAGGGGAGGAGTCAGAGGACAGATTTTGGGAGTTGCGTCTCTGTTTCCACTATCTGGATCCGAGGAAATAAACTCGGGCTTGGCAGCAAACCCCTTTGCCCACTGAGACCTCTCAGAAGCCTTAAGGATACTATATAAACTCATTCAGAAGCCTGTTCCTATATGTACCCTTTGCTGTAGTTACTTAATTTCTGTTTCTGTAAAATGGGGGCGGGGAGGGGAAATAAAACCTCATAAATTTTTTGTGAGGATGAGGCAAGGTTGTACTCGGAGGTTTCATCACAGAACGTCTAGTATATAATAAGTGCTCAGTTAATGCTAATTGTTATACTCCTTCACTCTTTATTAATGTTCTCATGTGCCCAATGGCGACTCCAGGATCTAAGACTGAACCTCACCTTTGTTTCTTTTATTCTTTTATTTCCATCCCAGATGCAATCCGTGGATGTTCTGAGTGGTTCCCATTCTCAGCTGACCCTGTAGCACACCCACCAATGGGCCCAGGAGACAGAGCCTTGGGCATCTGTCAGAGCTCTGGCGATGGTTTGCAGCTAATGGTTTCTTCCCACCTTCTCTGAAGTCTAGAATCTGAGGCCATGCTTCACAGTTGGCTAGGCCAAGATGGGAACATTGGTAACCATCAGTAAGCCAAGCTCCATGGGCCACTCCCCTACCTGAGCCAAGGCAGCCCACTTTCCCACGCTGTGTCTCTCGGGGTTCCCTTTGAGTCTTGTTGAGAAAAAAACACAGTTTGCTCCTAGCACATACTGGATGATCACTGCAGTGGGGTTTCCAGAACTTACAGAACCTTGCTTTGCTCTGCATTTTGTCTCTTCTCTCAAGCAAAGTCCGAAAGTCTCACCTAATGCCCACCCTAGGGCTCCCTGTGGTTGCAGCCTCTTGGGCAGCCAGCTTGCAAGGAAGCAGTTTTTGAGTCTCCAGGGACAATTCTTCCATGATGTATTGGTGCATGCTGGCTGCCTTGTTTCCGATGTCAGCCTGTGGACTTGTCACCACCAACACTTTAGCCAGCACATCTGTCCTTGACTCCCACACGATCTTTCAGGCACTTAATTTCTCCAAATGCCGTGCAGACCAACAAACTTTGACTATGTCCATCTTCTGTTGTCCAGAGCTTTCTTTCTGCAGTGACAGAAGCTCTGAGGCACACGATTCATGGAATACGTGAATCTGATTATCTTCCTAGTGCTGTCAGCATTGTCACTCCATCGCCCTACAGTGTGCAGTGTAGTTTTCTAAAGGACACATCATGTGTGACACCAGGACAGAGACAGTGCAGACGGAAGGGTGAGGGCCCCTCTGTCTTTCTTACATCACACACTGCAGAGACTTAGGGACAACATGATGTTACACTTCCTCTTGTGCATTTGGTTTTGAAAAGTAAAAGCCACAGTTGAGATAAGCATGTTGTGGACCTATAATCCCTGCACTCAGGAGTCTGATGCAGGAGGATTGCAAGGTAAAGGCCAGCCTGGGCTAGCTATCCAGACTTGGCTTCAAAAATAAGAATGAATAAAAGCCAAATTCATTAAGGCACATAGGCATTCATGTAATGTTTTAAAAATATTTTTAAAACTGTATCTTTTAATGGTTTCTCAGCATTCATTTGTTTAGATAATGAATATTGATAGATATATTCCATGTATGAAAGCTTTTGAGGACCTTAAAGGGTTCTTTATAATCTCAAATAGATGGCCTTAAATTTTTTTAAATTAGTTTTGTGTGTGTGTATGTGTGGGTGTGTGATGTGTCTGTACGTGGTATGTATGCATGTAAATGTGTGTGGACACACACAGCACTACAGTGCATGGAGGTCAGAGGACTCCTTCCTTCCACCTTTAAATGGGTCCAGGGGATTGAAAGGACATTTCCAGGCTTTAGCAGCAAGCCCTCCTACCCCCTGAGTCGTCTTACCATTACCATCTGAACCTTTTATGGCTTTTGCTAGTGTGAAGTCATTGCAAGGCTAAGCAGTCCAAGGGCTGCTATTTGACACTATGTTCTAGGATTTCCCATCACAGTGCCTTTATAGTCCCCAGTGAATTCTAGAATTTTCCACACCAAAGTAAATTCCACAACAGGGGTTAAATGTTGGCTCAGGTTGAAAAAGGCTCTGAAGTGAATGGGAGGTCGGTCACGGGTCTCCCAGTATTGGGCTGAGGGTGTGGCCGAGCATTTGAGGCTTTTCAGGTATGTGTGAGGCCCTGGTTCAACCCCAGTGCTACGAAAAGAGCCGCTGTGCCAGCCATGTTGGCTTGGCTAGTATTTTAATTAAAATGCTGCTATTGAAATATAACTTTTACATTTTCAACTGCAGTTCAACTTTTTTGATAGATTTAAAAACTAGTGTCAGGAATGTTCTGTCCCACGATGGCTGGTACTCTCTTGTTTGCCAGTTTTGCATAAAAATATCAGATGCCTCAACACAGCATAATTCAAGAAAACATGATACTTTGAATAATAGTTGCAAAACATGTAATTACTCCTCTAACTTGAACCGTTGAGCTCAATGAAATCTCGCTTTCTCTTTTTTTCTTGCCATTGTACCTAGACATTTCCCACTTAGATAATTCATTGCTGGCTATGTACCATTTATCAGACTCTGTGAAAGTTGAAACCCAAAGAAAACTACAGATCATTGTGAGAAAGCCCTCATTATAAACAACAAAGAGGCACCGGTACATTGTTGTGTTGCTGAAGGTCACTCTTTAAGTAGATGAGGAAGAACTTTTGACGCCAGGATTTATCACAGTTTCTTGGTCAAACACTGAATTCTTTGTCTGGATAAAGGATTCCATTTAGGGCTAACAAGATGGCTGAGCTGTAAAGGCTGTGGTGCCAACCTTGAAGATCCGAGGTCCGCCCAGGACTTCCTGGAAAAGAGCACTGACATCCACTGGCTTCCCTCTGACCTCCAAGTGTGCTCATGCATGCATGCACACTAAATGACGGTAATTTTTCAAAACGAATTCCATTTAAATAGAGGTGTTAGGCTTGACGTAAACTGTGAATACCTTAGCATAATTGCAAAGTCATTCTCCAGTGATCAAAATGAACAAGGAGTGCCTCTCCCCTACAGACAGACGTCAGCTCTCGCTAGGTATGACACATGGGGCAATGGGACTCTAGCTGTCACCTCTTTTTTCTGCCCTTAGAGGCAACTTCTCACATGATAGCAACAGGAAGGAAAAGGCTTAGAGCTGTACTCCCAGGACACTGAGACAGGGGCATTCTGAGTTTGAGGCCAGCCTGGGCTATATAGTAAGGCCTTATTCCGACAAACTAAAAGAAATAGAACAGAGGTAGAAAGTTTGCTGAGGTCTCACATCAAGTCATAAGCAGCCAGTATCTGGGAAGGGGCACCCCCAAGACCAGTCCTCCCTGCATCCCCAGCAGTTGGGAGGGGGCACCCCCAAGACCAGTCCTCCCTGCATCCCCAGCAGCTGGGAGGGGTATCCCAGAGACCAGTCCTCACTGCAACCCCAGCAGCTGGGAGGGGGCATCCCCAAGACCAGTCCTCCCTGCATCCCCAGCAGCTGGGAGGGGGCACCCCCAAGACCAGTCCTCCCTGCATCCCCAGCAGTTGGGAGGGGTATCCCAGAGACCAGTCCTCCCTGCATCCCCAGCAGCTGGGAGGGGGCATCCCCAAGACCAGTCCTCCCTGCATCCCCAGCAGCTGGGAGGGGGCACCCCCAAGTCCAGTCCTCCCTGCATCCCCAGCAGCTGGGAGGGGGCACCCCCAAGACCAGTTCTCCCTGCATCCCCAGAAGCTGGGAGGGGCATCCCAGAGACCAGTCCTCCCTGCCACAGTCTTTGTTCTCTGCTGACAGACTAGAGCCAGGCAGCTTCCTCTGCCTTCTCCCTGGCTCCTACCAGAGGCTCCTCCCTCAAGGCACTTTGCTAACTCGGTCCCCTTCCCAGCTCTTGCTTTGCATTGCATCTTCTCTGGACTTCCTAGGGCCTCTGGCCTGGGTCACCACACCCTGACCACCTGGGCTGGGTCAGGCATCTTTCTGAACATGCACTCAAAGTACTTATGAGGACTTGTCTCCACTTTCTACCTCTGCCCCGTGCACAAAACTCAGTGCTCCTGAAGGCAGGCAGTGTTAGTTCTCACCAGGGCTTCTCATGGGTCCAGCTCTGTGCCCAGTACATGGTCATCTCCGAGAAGATCACTGCTGAAAAGATGCCTGACTGAGCTAGGGATAGTAAGCCTTTAACTTGGTACTATCAAATATAAAAATAGTGCAGGCCCACACATGTAGGTTTTAGCTTCTATGGTCAACCCACAAAAAGCAAGAAGAAGCAAATGAAAAAGATTTTACTCATATCTTTTGTTTAACCCAGGGTTATTGTTTTGTGCTTTTGTTTTGTTTGGTTTTTTGAGACAGGGTTTCTCTGTGAAATAGTCCTGGCTGCCTTGGAACTGGAACTCACTGTGAACACCAGGCTAACCTTGAACTCACAGAGATTCGCCGATCTCTGCCTCCCAAGTGTTGGGCTTAAAGGTGTGTGCCACAACCACCAGCTCCAAAAGTTCTTTTTAAAATTACTTTTAGCATTTAGTTATTTAGTTATCTATTCTGAGTGCGTGTGTATGTGTGTGTTTGTGCGCGCGCGTGTGTGCGCATGCACTCACATGCACGCATGTGTGTAAATCAGTGCCAGAACATCCTGGGTGCTGAGCATGAAGCCTTACATTGAGCTGTACCCACAGCCTACAATTTGTCTAATAAATTTGAGGATCATGTTCCCTCGAGGATACTAAACAACAGATCAGACTAAGAATCCAGGAAGTGGGCGTTCATGAGAAGGGGAAACTGAGCGGCCCTCCTCTCTGTTTACGAAAGAGCTACCATGCCAGGCAAGGTGGGGCACGCTTGTACATCTCAGCACTCAGAAGGTCGAGGCAAGGGGACTGATACAAGTTTGAGGCCAACTTCATAGCACATAGCAAGAACCAGGCCAAGCAGAGCTGTGTGACAAGACTGTGTCCCTGTCACAGACACAGATGGTTCCTCTGGGTGCTTAGGAGCTGGTTTCATAGACTACTAGCCTGGTAAATCCAACAAACTTTCTTAAATAGAAGAAGGGTTGTTTTGTTTTTATTTTTAATTTCCTAAATGAACTACTCAGGAGACTGTGACGAAGGTCAGTGCGAGTGACCTGTAAGTGATCTCGCTGCAGTTCGGCGTGCTGAGGATCTAGACAGTGATCAGGCACATCCACCCTTCCTCATGTAACCTGCCATGGCCAAGAACTGAGACATCTTCCCAGCCTCCCTTTTCTCTCCTGTAACTCATTGTGGTGTCTTTATTTTCAGTGTGCATTCCCTTTAAAACAGTACAGAGATATGTGTGTGTCTTAGGACTCAGTGAATTGAAGCACTTGCCACACAAGCCGTGCTTTAGATAAAAATTGAAAATATGAAATAAAATTGAGTCTCCCTTCCTCCCAGTCCCCAGTCGACCAGTTTCCCTGCTCGCACAAAACTGCCAGTACCAGTTTCAACTGTATTTTTTAAAGGTAATTTGTGTTAGGGACTCCATATAAATCCTTCTACTCTTGCTTTGTAAACAAATGGTGACTGCAGGCATGCGCTTCACACTCCTCCACGGTCATCCAAGTCTCTATGCAGGGAAAGCTGCTTCAGGCTTCCCTAGTACTGTATGGCACTTTTCAGGCCATCCACTGGTCTATCTCTCCTGTTGCGTGACTACCCCCACCCCATAGTATGGAGTTATAAATAGCCCATCCATGCAGAAGCACTGCTATCATTTTCAACAGGGTGTTTCTGTAGGACAGTATTATAGGCTGTCAGAGAATGCGAGCATTCTTGGCTTGGCTAGACAGCTTAGATTTGGCCAAATCGTGCTCCCTAGAAAGTCTGGCCAAGTTACAGTTCTATTGATACAATGTTTGCTCCCTAGCCAAGAGGTGAGGGAGTGTGGCATCTTATATGGTGCCCTTTAGTTTCTCTGTGCATGGGCAGGGCCATTGTTACCTTACGTTCATGAACTTTGCAGTTAACTTTCTGTTGATAGTGTAAGCACACATGTCCATACAGTTCACGACAGTACTATTTGTAGGAACTCATTAAGAGGAAGGCTTCTGGGGATGGACCACTGTTGGTGGATCAGGCTTCTGGGGATGGACCACTGTTGGTGGATGGCTGGGGTAGCGTTCATAAAGCCCTGGGTTCGATCACTTCTTTGCACTTGGGAAGTGGAAGCAGAAGGGTCAGGAATTCAGGTCATCTTTAGCTACATAGAAAATCTGCAGTCAGCCTAGGGTACATGAGATCCTCTCAAAAGAAAGAAGGGAGGGAGAGAGAGAGGAAGGGAGGGAAGAAAGGAAGGAGGGAAGGAAGAAAGGGAGGGAGGAAAGACATGCTCTCGAGGAAGCCAGGTGTGGTGGCGCATGCCTAGAATCTCAGCACTCAGGAAGACAGAATTGCATTTCAAGGCCAACCTCAATAACAGGGTAAATCTTGTCTCAAACAAGCAAAATAGAGATTTTGAAGGCGGGCATGATGGTTTGCAATGAAAATCATGCGTTTACACAACCAAATCTATACATCTTTTCTTTTGTTTTTCTCTGGATGCTTGTGTTGTGATCATTCATTCATTAAATAAGCATTTACTGAGCATGTACCATGGCTGGCAAAGTTCTAAATAGGAGAGACACAAAAGTGAGCTAAGCAGACATAGGATGCTCTTGGCATGATGGGATCCTACTGGTACAGAAGCTAAATGTATTGCATTCAGATTGGCTTTGTTCTTACCAATGCAAATGTTGACCATATAGACACAGCTATTTTCTATGACTGTATAGTGTTCTTTCCCCAGCATGTTAGAACCTCACGATACTCTTACAAAAGATCAGCTCATTTTTCCTCCTAGGATTAAATCATAAATATTTGAGCCTCCATGAAACACATGGTCCAATTCAGCTGTCAGTTCTGCTGATGTGGCACAAAAGCATCCATGCTCAGGATGCTGAAAATGAGTGGGGCCATGTTTCAATAAAACTTTATGAATACCGAAAGTGGAATTTCATAGAATTTTTATGTCACAAATAGTCTTTATTTTATTTTTTGTTTTAAAAATGGGAGAAAAACAATGACAAAACCAACAACAAAAAAAAAATCAAATACTCATTCTGAGCCCACAGTGCCTATAAAATACCAAGAGGCCTAGATTGGTCTGTAGACCTCAGGATGCTGACCTGAAGTCTAAAGCATTTCCACCACACTGTCTCCTGGACGCCCTCCAAGCTCTGTCTGCAGCCTGTAATAGAATCAGGTTTAGAAACGGGAACGTCATTACCAAGGTCTGCAGAGATCAAAGTATCAGTAATAGTAATAACAAAAGCAATTAATCATTCCCTTGTGCAATTGACGCCACAAACCAGGCCCTCTCCAAGATCCCACCTATTGAGCGGTCTCAGTGTGCCTGCCTTTAGCAGAGTGTAGACCACTGTGGGTAACTAAGACCCAAAGTGTTCCAGGAATTTTGTGTAGCCTTGGCTCCTCCCCTTTGGACTGCAAGCCCCGCCTACCTAACAACCCCACCCCCCTCCCCTCCCCCCTACCCCCCATCAGTTGCCTAAACTCTGCTATCCTTTGCATCCCTTGGTCAGGACACCTGACACCATGCCATGGTTGTTCCTACTGGAATCAGTGAGAACCAGGTCCACCTTACCGTTTGGCGGCCGCAGTCCGGAACGTGGCTAGACATCAGGTGGATTGATAGCTGACGCCCTCTCTTCCCACATCAGTGACCTGTCTTTAGGCTGGTGGAGCCTGAACACACATCAGTGTGGAGCCTCACTAAAAATGAAGCTGTGCTGGACCACGTACCGAATTCAAGGCTGACTGCGACAACTTACAAAACCCTCTCTCAAAAGTTCTAAAAGAGTTAAAAGTTAAAAAGCAGGAGTGGTGTGGAGCACTTGGGAGGCAGAGGCAAGCAGATCTCTTGTGAGTGCTAGGCCAGCCTGGCCTACAGAGCAAGTTCCAACCCATCTGGAAAATGCCAGGTGTGGCAGCTCATCCCTGAAATCCCAGAGCTGGGAGGCAAAGTGGAGACAGGTTGATCCCTAAGGCCAGCCAGTCTAGTCTATATGGTGAGTTCCAGGCCAGTGAGAAAGCCTGCTTAATAAGAAAGGAAAAAAAAAAAAACAGAAAAGAAAAGGAAAAAAAGGCTCCATGGCATACCATGCAGGAGAACTTGTCCCCTCTCTCACCAGTGACTGCAATAGGAAAACTGGCCCCAGCTGGCCCCACCCACCCCTTGCTATGCAAACCAGGAGAGCTTGCCCTGACTCTCATCTGAAGGCAGGCAGGCAGTGGCAGTGAAGGCCTGGATTGAGAAACTCTGTGGCCACCCAGACCCCATCCAGGGCTTTGAGTTGGCCCACCCCAACATCCACTCCATATATGTCCTGCTGGAGCGTGAAGGAACTGGTCCTAAGGAACCATGGCCTCAGGATCTCCAGGACTGGGGCAGCAGCAGAATACCTGAGAGGAGTTTCAGAGCGGGTCCAGTGAGGACGGACCAGAAGCCAACACCTCATTGCACTGAAAATTTGCAAATAAAGCTGTTTGGACAAAGAGGTACACTATGTGACACACTGCAGCTCCCAAGGCCACTACAACCGAAGAATTTGGGATGGAGAGGTGGAAGAGAAGGAAGAATTTTTTTAATATTTCCTTTTGCAGGGGAGGCTACCAGAGTAGAGGGCAGATGTGGAAGGAGTGAGGAATGAGTGGGATTGAAGAGCATGATGTGAAATTCCTAAAGAGTTAACAAAAAATTATGTTAATAAAAAATGGTGGACAGCACTTGAAGGACACCTTTCGGTGCTCTGGCTTTTGTGAACACACACACACACACACACACACACACATACACACACACACAAACTCACATACACAGACATACACACAGAGACACAAATAACAAAAAAGACAAATAAAGAATAAATCACATTTATTTATTTATTTTTTTCTTTCCAAGACAGGGTTTCTCTGTGTAGCCCTGACTTTCCTAAAACTCATTCTGTAAACCAGCCTGGCTTCAAACTCAGACATCTGCCTGCCTCTGCCTCCTGAGTGCTGTGACTAAATGTGTTTACCACGACACCAGGCAATAAATAATATTTTAAACATAGAACTCAAAGACCCCCCCCCCCCCACGAAGAACAAGTTACTGCTAGCCACTCGTCAGTATGGCTGAGCAGACAGAAATGTAAAGGTGGAAACGCTTGCATCCTTTGTTGCCCCACTTGCTCTGCGACTCCACAGGTAACCAGGCCCTGCTGGAGCGTGGAGACACACTAGCAGAGGAAATTGCCCAACAGGAGGAAAACTGAACCAAACAAAACCTAGCTGGCCCCTCACATCATCCTTGGCCAGTCCTGAACTACTCATTATTGCTCATGTTTCTTCATGCTAACAGGAAAGAAACAGGAAAATGAGTATTCCCATAGAATTCATCTAGAGCTGATCTTTTCCCCCCAAATATTTCTTCTCTCTGTGTGTGAATGTCTGTGTGGTGCATGAGCATGTGAATGCATACATCCATGAACAGGCCGGTGGAAAACATCGTGTGTCTTGCTCTGTCTCTCATTTTTGGGGTGGGAGGGTCAGGGCTGCTCACTGACCCTGAAGCTAGGCTATTGCCAGCAAGCCCTGGCAGTCTGGCCGCCTCCCCTCCCAGGGCTCTGGGTTACAGGTTTGAGCCACAACCAGCTTTGTGTTTACATGGGTTCTAGGGACCCAAACGCAGGCCCTCACACGTGGAAAGCACCCACTCTCACTCACTGAGCCATGTCCATAACTTTCCCCCAAATGTTTCTGTATAATGTTTTCATTTGAAGAGAATGCTACTAGTATTTATACTAAAGAGAATATTATTAAACTTTCAAAGGGCAGCAAGGCACCTTAGGCGAAACAGTACAAAGCCCAAGCTAACTTGTTGAATTAGCCTAATCACCTTGATTGGAAATCTGTTTTCTCTCCAACACAACGTCTCGTGTTGTCCAGGTTAGCCTTGCATAGCTGAAGATGCCTTTGAATTTCTGCTTCCCCTGCTCCATCTCCAAGGGCTGAGATTCCAGGCGTGTGCTTCCAGGTCTGGTTTACGCAGTGTCGAGGACTGACTGGAGCTTCGTGGATGCTAAATAACCCAGCCAGCAAGTAGAGACCAACTGTGCTCCCTCCTTAGCCTCTGAGTTGTGTTCTATATTGATAAATGTCCTTAGATAGCTAGAGAGGATCTGCCCAATAAGTGCACAGTCAGTTTAAACTATCCCACAGATAGCCTGAGTAACTAACGGCCAAATAGATTTCAATTGCCAAGTATGCAAAGTAACATTTCAGACACTGGCTGGGAGAAGAGAAATAAAGACACATAGAAGAGGTATGTTTGATTTGGTCCTGAGCTGTAGCATATAGTGAAGGGAGAAAAGCGGGGTGTAAGGCTGGGAAAGAGGCCGTTTGGCATAGTGTCACATTGTCATCTAGAACCTTGGTCTCACCTACCCATTATGAAATCAGGACAAGAGAGTCAATCACTAAAGGAAATCCCAGCTCTAAAGCTTTTTGTAAACTTAACCATTATGCTGGCACATTCTAACCTCTGGAGGAATTTTGTGTGTGTGTGTGTGTCAGCAAATAAGAGTTCACATTATATAAATTTGCCTTCCTTTTTACTGTAAGCATTTAAAGGATCCCACAGGTGTGGCCAGGGCGTCCGCAGCAAGCCCACCTTGGTGCTAGAGGCACATCAGAGAGAGATGCAGAGTTTACAGTCTAGCGTGTTTCCTACTTCGTAAGTCGACTTCTGCGTGTGTTCAGTATCTGGTAGAGTAGGGGAGAAACAGGCAAGGACACATCCTGTGGCAGCTACATGGGCCACAGAAAATAAGCCTGGCTTTGTTGGAAAGCATTTTTATTTCCTATGCAGTTGGTGTGTGGTAATTATATTTGCTTTTTCATTCCTAATGAGCACCTCTTAAGTAATTGGCACCCTGTTCCTGCTCCTTTGCACTGAGCATTACACTGGATCACATCCACAAAAGTGTGTGTGTGTGTGTGTGTGTGTGTGTGTGTGTAATTTGATGAATGGGAAGGGGAAGCACCCATTATAATTGAAATCAGTTTCCTTGGTACATTTAATATTGGCATACCAAGAAAGAGACAGGAAATCATAAAACTGATTAAAGAGGGGTTCTCAGCATTTCTAGGGCTGCTTCATATAGTTACCTATAGACAAAAGGGGAAAACCATGACACTCTCATGGCCTAAAGCCCAGAAGTCAACAGTGTAGAACCAACAGGAATCGTCAAGGTGGGTTCTACCATGCGGATCCCAAGAACGGAACGTAGGTAGTGGGACTTGAGGCCCGGTGCCTTTACCAGCCGAGCCACTGCCAGCGCCTTCATAGAGTTTGAGCTTCGACTTCAATTGTAAAAGTATGCCTATTAAAGCAAGTTTGGGTCCTTTACAAACAGCAATGTCCTACCTGTGCTTGTTTACAGGACTCTGAAGTCATTGTTCACATAAAGTACACTGAGGGTGGGCTGCAGTGGCCGCATGGAAAGGAAGGTCTCCAATGGCTTCTTCCCAAGGTTTTAACGTGTTCCCAAACCAATTCAAGCCACAGACACCATTCATTTTATGGGAAATCAGAATTTCTAAAACATGCTCATTAACTTACCTGAAAGGATCACATTCAGGAGAAACTGGGGACCCAGTTCAAGATGGCACTATAAGCTCATGGGACTTTCCCAAAGCCTGTATAACAGCAAATACATCCTAGGATGTGTGTGTGTGTGTGTGTGTGTGTGTGTGTGTGTGTGTGTGTGTGTGTATAATCTAGGATGAATGAACTCCAGGACAGATGTTATTTGCAGACAAGAAATCTCAAAAGAACCAGGCATGGTAACTCACGCTTGTAATCCCAGCTGAGGCAGGAGGATTACCGTGAGTTTGAGGCCAGCTTGTGCTCCTGAGTAAGACCTTAGCTCAGGAACAAACAGGATTAAGAGGAGAGGGCAGGACTGAGGGAAGAAAGAGGGAAGAGGGGGGAGGGAGGGAGGGAAGGAAGGAAAAGTTCCGAAAGTCATAAGCAGAGGTTCTGCAAGGACCAAATGGGAACTGCTAAGGGCCAGATGTAAGCATCGAAACTGTGACAGCGATGAATGGGCTGAGTGAGAGGAGGTCGGAGGCTGGAGGGAGCTTAGCTGCTCTAACATCTGCAAGGCACCCAGCAGGGTACCGGTGGCTGCTAAGGTTGATAGAATGCTAAGTGCTTTGCATAATGTTGCCAATGACACCACCAAAAAAGCTAAACAGCCCAACAGAGAAAGGGTAGGAAGGGAATGGAATTCCCAAATTCTCAGCTCTTCAAGGACCTAGCAGAGCCTGTCGGCTGTTGACACAGAGAAACGGTGTGAGGCTAGAGAGCCGGCTCAGTGGTTTTCCCAGCACCCATGTTAGGTGGCTCACAACTGCCTGCAACTGTAGCTCCAGGCAATCTGATACCCTCTGCAGCCTTTCTGGTTTTTCTCATCCACTGGCATGTGCCATACAATCACACAGACACATACACACATTCCTTTTTTAAAAAAAGGAATAGTTTGAACTTGTGGGGATAAACTAATCAGCACATTAAAAGTAAGCATGGTCAGTATATTGGTTCATGCCTATAACCCCAGCACTTGGGAGTCTGAGCAGGAAGACTGCCCTGAGGCGAGGGTCAAGGCCAGCCCCAGCGACAAGAGCTCCAGGTCAGTCTCGACCACCGTGTACGACTCTCTCAGACAGGCAAACCACGTAGGATTCCAAGCATTTACCCTGAGGTATTGAATGAGGAAAGAGCAGTTACAAGGGCAATTTTATACTTTATTTCATAATGCTGACATTCAAATAGATAAGTAGGTAAATAAATATCAGAATGAATGAGTATTTGGAATGTATATATGAAAAATAATTTATACGTTATTTGAAAAACAAAGGGTGGAATAAAAATATTTAGATGGTATATTAAATACATGCCTATAAAGGTAAAGGAAAGGCTTTTATGGTAGTTTGTCTGTACAGAAAGATCATGGAACTTGTGGAGAAAAATGTGGAGAAATTGTTGTTCCTCTAAGAGCTCTTCTCATTGTTAGAAATCATTGCCAGGAGCACCTATGACTCTTGAAGGTGTAAACACAGCTCATAACAACTAATAAGCTGGTGATGAGATGGCTTGGTGGAGAACAATCTGTCACCAAGCCTAGAGATCTGCGAGCCATCCTAGAGGAGCAGAGAAAGGACCCCTGGCAATGTCCTCTGTCTGCAAAAGCACTATGGCATGTCTGTGCACTCCCAGAAATATGCAAAGTTCTTACTAGTTAAGATAAGAAAAATAAAGAGATGGTGAAAATATTAGTACACAAAAGCACACATGGATTCCCATGCATTCACTTCTCAAGCATATCAGACTCCTCCATCTCTCCCATGATGCTTTGTGCTCAACACAAGAGAAATGGCCATAAATGATGGCATTTCATGCCTTCAAGAAGTTCAAACACTGTGATAAGTGATCTGATAGGTATAGGCACAGAATGTTGGCTAAAAATAAAAATAAAAAAGAAGCTAAATGTGGTAGTACACACCTGTAAGCCCAGCACATGGAAGGTGGGGGCAGGAGGATCAGTTCAAGGCCAGCCTGAAAGCTGCCCCTGGGGAGGCAGTTAGGCTGTTAGGAGGGCTTCCTGACTGTGGTATGTCAAAGGGGGTACAGAGATATTCATGTGGAGGGATAGATATATAGGACATGTCCTTCTGTAGGTATATAACTGAATATGTCTGTGTCTAGGATGTGCAAGCATTGGAATGACACGAAAATGTGCTAAACAATAACCAGGGAACGGCAAACATTGTGACAGCTGTTGATTAGAGCCACCATCTTTGGCACTGGTCCAGAAATTCCAATAATAAAACCGGAAGTTTGTGCACTGAGAGCCTAAGGAGAAAGCAAAGTTCCCAGGCTTGCAAACTTCCTGGGAAGCTGGGAAGTATATTAAAGACTGAACTCCTAAAGAATGATCAAACATCCAGATAATAGCAAAGCATCTTTCCTATAAGGATTCTCCAAGGTTTACCAAGCTAACCCAGGGCTGAGCAAGTCTTCTCCCAGGTCAGAGGGACAGTGAAAACTCACACAAACAGCACGCAGAGTCTGACCAAAGGGACCCACAGGAAAGTCTAAGGAGGCTCTGCCCAGGAGGCTGCCATGGGCGGGAGCCAGCCCTGCATCCCATCCAGGTCCCCACGCACACACCGCGCTGCATGTGGCCTCGGGGGACGCAGGCCTTGGCACCGGCTGGACCGGTTCAAGTCTACACGTGTCTCAGTCACCACAGCCCCAGCAGAGCCTTGCTGGCAGATTCGTTATGCCCTGCAGTACTTTCGGTTGGATTTTTATGGTCTTTTAAAGCCACCGTGAAAGTCAGTGGGCCTGGAATTTAGACTTCTGACATCCTTTTCCCCCACTGGCAGGACTGGAGTGGCCCAACCTGTTTCTTTTTGCAGCAGGAACCTTAGTGTTTAAGACAAGATCAACGTGACGGGACAATAGCGGAGGAAACTGTGGGTTTATGTCTCCAGGTGGGCTGATTTCCAAAAGACACTGGAGAACACTGCTTGTGATCATTTCACAGATTTCCTCGCTGGTTTGCAGGAGCGGGGCTCTCGCACCTGCAAATTTTAATTACACGTTTGTGTTTTTTTTCTCTGCCGCCAAGATACCACGGTAATTGGAGGTTGCATGTATTAGCTGGGCTTGTTTCTTGGGGGAGCCTAAGAGAAGCAGCTCTATCCTGGGTTTGAAGGATGATGACGCGGGATTATCTAGCGTAATTATGCGGCAGAATTCAGGTGACTTCACTTTATCTCCGATGAAATCACCGGTTCAGCTACATGAAGAGTTTTGATGTTCCGTGCCGCTCGCCTGAGTGAGGCCACTCGCTGAGCAGATGGCGTACTCTCGTGTGACCCTTGAAGCTGTGTGTCTGGAAGCACTGGCGCTTGGGTGTTTTGGTTAATTTAAAGAATTTATTTTTAATGTATGCGTTTTGCTTGTATGCGTGTATGTGTACTGCCAGGGAGCCTGGTGTGCCAGAGGCCAGAAAGAGCATGTCCAGTCCCCTGGAACTGGAGTGACAGGAATTTGTGAGCCCCATGTGGATCCTGGACACCAACTTGAGCCCTCTGCAAGAGTAGCAAGTGCTCTTAATTGCTGGGCCATTTCGCCAGCCCTTGATTAATTTAATATCAGTAGCTCACGTGGACAAACTGAATTCATTTCAACAGACACATTGAAAGGAGTGCATTTCTGTACTGTGAGAAGTCCTAAGACAAGGAGAGCCTTCTCACAGCACCTGCACTCTGGGAATGTGTGTGTGTGCTATGTAAATACCAGTGTTGGGTGTGTTCCCTGGGACTGGTTTTGAATGTGTGTTGGTCTAGGTGGCGGGTGCTACCTGAAGGGTGTCAGTGTGGATTCCAATTACAGGAGTACCAAGGACTCTTTTTTTTTTCCCAGCATCAGTTCATTTGTTGATCGCCTGTTATCAAAGGAGATGGGAGAGAGGTGCTGTTGATTGTAGAGTCTCTATCATTTGGTTTTTTTGCTAAATAAGAAAGCTTGTTAAAATTATTAATTATTATCAATAAAAGAGAACAGAATTATAATCATCAAGAAAGGGGAAATTGGGTGGGAAGAGAACTCTAACCAGAAGCTGGGTCTGGCAGAGAGCAGTCCGCCCATGTCTGTGACTCTCAAGAGGGCTGTGGTCTATTTGGGGGCCTTTCTGCAGTCGCCACGGTTGCCGTGACTGTGGAGTGCTACTGGTGTGCAGTGGGAAGGAGTCCCAGTGGGACACGTGGCGGGATGCTAAGGATCCCAAATGACAAAGGCTTGTTCCTGTATCTTTTGTGACTTTCAAATGCAGCCCAATATGGAGGTGGAAAGAAAATCTTACTCCCATGAATGCAGCCTGATTTGCATATAAACATTCTTTCTGTAAGATTTTACACAGCGTCGAGTTTTCCAAAACCTAAACAACGGTGTACATCCAGAGAAAACCTCAGTGGTTTTATGCAGACTTCCCGTGTGTCATTTGGCAACTGGGTCCATGATAGCCCTGGAAACGCGCTTTGGTAAACTGCGTTCTAACACTCATATTCATGCCGAGCCACCGGCACGCCGCCGCCTTGTTACCTCATTTAGTATCGCTGTGCCCAAACATTATTGGTTTTCTTGATTTGTTTCAAAATAGCTTGACTTCCCTTTATTTCTCATTTGCATTATGAATAGGACAAGATCATTACATTTTATATAATGTGTTTTTGTCTCTGTGTGGGGTGCGTGGATGTGTCTGTGTGTGTGTTCCACAGTGAACACGTGCAGGTCAGAGGATAAGTGGTGAGAAGACAGCAGGTTTGTGTACTAATGAGATCGATGCTTGTCTCATTCTTACACAAAGAAGTAAACTTTGGCTGGACATTTGATACTGAAAGTCATGGAGCATTTTCAGTGTCCTTTAGAGGTGGGAATTCTGGGAATTCTGCTTCTTATAAATACATAGTATAAAATGGTAGAAGTATGTCTAGTGCTGCTTCGGAATTTGTTAGGGCCATGCTAGAAAGTCTGTCCTAATCCCCAGTCAAAACTCATGCAATGCTTTTTTTATAAGTGAGCAACTCCAATAAGAGCTTTTAAAACAACCATTCTAACACAATACAGTCTGAAGATATATTACTGTAAGAGCTGCATGCCGAAGAGTAATAGGAACATTTTAGAGTCTTTGATTTCTATAATTTATCATGTTCTATAGAGAAGAAAATGTTGTGTATATAGTAAATAATTTTTGCAATTCTTACAGTGGTCTGGATTCCTAGTCAAGGTCTTTGGGGTAGCTTATTGGTGTGGTCTGATGGCTTGTGCAATGGAGAGTGTGTGTGTTGCGTGTGCAAAACCAAGGCTGTGGTGCCGTTGTGTGGTACAACACAGGCGAGTGCAGCCAGAAACAGGAGACATGTGCGCTTGATTTTTGAATTATTTTTTGTTGTTTATACATTCACAAACCTTTTGCTATCCATGCCCTTTTCTTCAGTAACATGATTGTACATGAAGTCCTCACTCAAATTAAGAAACTGGTCTAATTTATTTAGTATCTTGGGAGCATATCACTATGACGTCACTCCTCAAAAAAAGAAGGTTGGTTGGTTGGTTGGTTGGTTGGTTGGTTGGTTGGTTGGTTTGTTGGTTGGTTTGATGGTTGGCTGATTTGTTGAAAATTCAGTAATGAGAAGGAGCCTGCAGTGGTTGGGAACCAAACCATGAGGTTAGTCCACATTCCATGTGATGGTCTCTGCATTTGGAAAGAGCCAAGCTTTCCACCCGTAGTCAGAGCACCGCATGTTGGTCAGTTCTGATGGGTTTGTTATACTGCTGACAGCCATCACAGAGTTCATATACACTTGCACAGCTGAATCCTCTGGTCCGAGCAGACCCCCTCCCAAAAAAAAGCCAAAACAAACTGGGAAAGGGGATATATAGGTAGATTGGTAGAGTGCTTGCCTTACACACACACAAATGTGTGAGTTCAGCATTTGAAAGATAAAAGGACTGACAGTTCAAGGTTGTCCTGGGATATGTAATCCAGGACTGGGATACATGAGGGAAAAAAGCAACCAAAAAAAAGAAGAGGAAGGAGGAGGAGGAGGAGGAGGAGGAGGAGAAGGAGGAGGAGGAGGAGGAAGAGAAAGAGGCAAACAAACAAAAAATTGTGCCAGTGAATACCATCTGACCCGTGTGCTGCTGAGCTTCAAACCTGTGATGGTTTACTTCCCTTGAATTACCTGAAATGATTTTCTTACACAGAGAGAAATCTTATTTGTCATTCCATAGCAGCGCAGGTTATGAATAAAAAAATCTTACCACTAGCAAGAGGCCAATTTTTAAAAAATGGCTATGAATTAAGTCCACAGTACTTTCCACTCTTACTGAGCAAATTCACTTGGCTTGTCCGAATGGGTGCGCGTTACCAAAGGTTACATTTGCTCCTCTGCAGCTTCATCTCAGGACGTTTGTCTGAGCTGTGACTGTTGGACGACATACACAGTTGTCACACGTGAGTCAAATGCCTGTAAATAGTTGGCTGTGGGCGTGTTTTAAAACTGCAGCCACGTAGTGTTCTCGAGTGCATCTCATCTTTTCTTTCTTGGCCTTAGGATTGTGTCACTTTCCTAAGGAGAGACGACATGTAGTCATCCTCTCCTTATTGATGCGTCCATCCATTCACTGGCATGGGCTGTACAGGTCGAGGAAGGAACAACCCTGACTCCTGCTAATGTAATAATGGTCAGAGACTCCGTCCTGGTCCTCCAGCTAGTGAGAACACCTTTCCACACTTCGTATTTACTTGTATTAGTAAGCCCTTAGATTCTCTACACAAAAGCAGAGGGATTTTAAATGTAATGGCTATGTACCAGCACAACTATTTAATACTTAGAAATAACAATGGAAACAAAGGGAATGCCTAGAACAAGACCAGATGACTGAATTATACCCAGAATGAGAGCAAGACACCTGCAGAGAGATGACTGTGTCTATGACCTGGCCTTTCCTGGAGAGCTATGGAGATCTCTTTAGAGTACCTAAGTGGGGTGCTCAGCAAAAGAATTATAATGACCGGAGAACCAGAACATTCCAGGACAGATATTGAATGGTGTTTAGTGTATGACCGGACCATCCTTGGATATTATGGAATCATAAATCTCTGAAGATTATCGTCATAATAAACTTCTTTATTTCAGTCAACTGAAGCGTGATTTTTCTGTCCTATGTTTTGAGTCATGGGACTCAGAATTCTTCAATATTAGAGAAAGAAGGAAAGATGGCTGTCTCCAGATGATGAGGCTAAAATCTAGAACATTTGATTAGCCTGAAGTCAGAAATCTCATCAGGAAAGTGCTCAAACAAGGCCCAAGTCCTCTTCTGAGGATTTCTGCACTGGATTCTAAGCAAGCACATATTCTAGGACAGACTTTTGACAGTAGCCCTTAGCTCAGGCCTATCTTCACCTCTGCTCTTCCCAGGCATCCTTCTCTGGATTCCGCTGCGTGCTCACAACATGAATCGTCTCAGAACACAGCTCTCTGTGCCTTTAGTACTCCTTGATTTGGTACTGACAGGGGCCTTCCCAAGGTTGCTGAAGACCCCTCCTGTATCCACGAAGCGCCCGCACGCTACTCCAGCTTATTCAACTCTCCCTCTTTGGAACTTAGCTGTCTTACTACCAACAACGTGATAGACAGCATGATTCTACTGGCTTTTATAGTCTTTACTCTATATTGTAGCCAAGGTTCTTTAGTGACAGCCAAGCTCCAAACCAACTGGTTGTTCCACTGGTGAACTTGCCCTTCACGTCCTATGAAATCTTGGTCTGCAGGTGGCATGGATGAGCCTTGGAGCCACCTCTAGGTGTTCTTTTAATTAACAGGTTGTTGCTATCTAATTGACTCAGACTCTTGGACAATATGTGCATCGTCATTATACATTTTATGTGCTGGGTGTCTTTCTATCTAAAATTAGTTTCCAGTAGCTGGTGTTCTGTTTGAAGGCAGAGGATAAAGACCCAGTTTTAGAAACATCTTTCTGATCCTAGGTCAACCTGAAGCTACCTGTGCTTCAAGAACAGCCCTCACGCTACTTCCCCCCAACAATTAATCTAACAGCTCTGTCCTTGTCACTGTCATAAAAACCCAGGCAATGCTGCCTTCCCTCCTCCCCATAGAGTCCCAAGCGCTTTTTGCAAGAAGAATCTGACAGCCTGAATAGAAGAGTGTTACTGGGGGTGGGAGGAAGGCAGGGAGAGGGAGGAGGTGTTTCTTTCCCATGACATTTGAGCTGGGAGTTGTCAGGAAGGGAGGGTCTGAGTGGGCTTCTTTTCCATACTTAGTGAGGCTCTGAGGAGAGGAGGCAGCCAGCGAGCTGATCCGGCCTCCTGGAGCACTTCTGGGGTGCTTGGCAGCTGCAGTGGTGGGGCAGGGCATTTAGAATTCAAACCCAGGCCTATATCCTTCACCCTACATATTAAAAGCAAACAACAATCTTCACATGACATTTATTTATATAATCAGGTGCAAGACCATGTGCACGTGCCACAATGCGTTGGTAGAGGTCTGAGGACACAGCTTTTGAGAATTGATTCCCTTCTCCACGGCGTCTGTTCTGGGGATAGAACTCTGGCTGTGGGGTCTGAGGGCAAGCACCTTCCTTCAGACACTGAGACATCTTGCCAGCTTCCTCACTCTGCATAAGACCTGGGTCTTTGGTGGCAAGGTGCTAATATGCCCTCAGTTTTCCTCAAGCAGAGGATAACAGAACTGCTTCCTCGCTGTGTGTTGTGGAGTGTAGTTAAGTTACACGGGAAAGGGCTTGGCAAACTGTAACCCACCACACAAAGCCCAATTCCACGTTCGTATTTGAGGTGTTTTTGCTCAACCCTTGTTAAGTATTACTTAAGCCATAAGATGGGGTTGGTTTAAAAATATTCAGGAACAATTCCTATCCATTCCCTCCAAGTCAAATCAAATATTTACACCCAAAATTGAAAAAAAAGAGAAGGAAAATACACATGAATGCAGCGTGAGAGTTGTTTAGTTTAAAACAGGGTCTCATGAGGCCCGTGCTGGCCTCAAACTCATTCTGTTTATTTAGCCAAGGATGGCCCCTTCCTCCACTTTCTAAGTGGCTGAGATTACAGGCACTCACTTCTATGCCTGGTGTTATGGTGTTTTTTTCCCAGAGCTGACACAGAGCCCAGGGCTTTAAGTATGCTAGGTAAGCGTTCTACCTAAGCTAAGCTACATTGCTTTCTCTTATATTTATGGGTGTTTGCCTGCTTGACTATCTATGTACTTGTTTCATGCCCAAAATCATCAAGGCAAGAAAGAAGCATCTGATCCCCATGGTTGGAAGCTGCTATGTGGGCGCAAGAATCAAATCTGGGTCCTCTAGAAGGGCAACAATTGCTCTTAGCCACAGAGCCATCTCCCCAGTTCCTCAGTCTTCAACAGAACTGACCTACAAAGGTCGCTTTAGCGTAAGGAAGGCAGCATGGGTACGGAACAGAACCGGCAGTGTTTGCTGTCAGTCTTCAGAGCTGGTATCAAAAGCAGCAGATCAGCTGCAAATTAGCTAGGAAGAGAATGTCAGCCCTGAATGAGCTTGAAATGGATCATGCTAATTTGAGGGTTTTTTTTAAAAAACTTGTATTATTCTAAGGTGTAATCATTGGCTGCAAGGTGACATAAAAGACTGTCTTTACACCCTGTCACAGGTTGGTTTGGGTTTGTTTTTTGTTGTTATTTTTTTAATATCAAAAGTAAAAAATATTTAAGTACAATGTCTGAACCAGCATGCTAAGTGCTTGCTTAGCATGTGCGAAGCCACAGATAGAAAAGACTGAAGCTTGAGCAGGTTGGTCCGCCGTTATTGGCTAAGTAGTCATCTTTCCGGTTGATACTTCTACTTCTTCCTTTTGCTGCATTTGGGCTTTCCTTTATCTAGAATATCGCCATTGTGGTCATTAAGCAGGTGGGAAATGAATTCTCTATTGACTGTAGAAGAAATATATTTTCTTAATATTCTAACTTAAAATCCTGCAAATGTTTCAGAAAACAGGGCTTTGATCTTCTTGGTTGGGATTGCATAGGCAATATTCCTCCGAAAACGTATCATTCCATTGCTGTCCTTCTGACAGAGAGAGGCGCTTTTGTGTGAAAAAGCTGCCTAGGGAGAGCTAGAGAGGCTTTTGAAGGCTATGAAGGGAAAAAGTGTATGTTTATTTCTTGTTTGGATCACCAAATCCCAGGCCTCTGTTTCTGCATGAGAACAGGCTCCTCTCAGACAGGGTCCTCCTTTTGAGCTACACCGATTAATGTATCCTTCCTCTCAAGAAGTCACAAGTAGATACCACAGCCATTGTTACATAATTTTTATGTAACTTTCCACTGAATTGCTAGCACATTGCCTGACGCTCTGAGACATGCCTGGAGTTTCTTATCCCAACATAAGGATTAGCACCAGCTTTGCAGTCCCTGTTCTGGGGGGAAAATTCCCAGAGCAGATACTATACTAAAAGGTAGACCTGAGTGGCATTTGCCAGGACCTGTTGGGAATATGATTTATGACAGATTAGGCAGCTAGTATCAAAGGGAGGATGATGGGAATGTGGGTTCCAGGAGATGAGCTTGACCTTCTAGATCGAGTCCTCTCACCCCTTCCCCTCCAGGGTCCCCTGCAGCCTGCAGCCAGGGAAGATGTGAGCAGCCCCAAGTGGCACAGACCTCCACACTGACACCTCCACCAGCCTGGGGACACCAGGGACAATTCTGGAGTGAAAATTAACAGCTAGTTAGTACCTTTTCTTTCCCTTTAAGATTCCAATGCCCAGAAAGAGATTTGGGGACCACAGCCTAAGGTTCTGGAGCCAGAAGAGAAAATGCTTTTGTGTGGGCTGTGACTTCAGAACGAGACCACAGGGCCTGTGGAGTCAAGTTGAGCTTCCAGTGCCAGACTCTGGGATCTCATGGCATCCTGGCTGCTCCACACAGTGCTCCCGCAGATGCTCCAAGAATCACCACCCTCCCCGGCTGCAAGTTCAGACTCCCTGTCAAGTAAGAAAAGACTCATGAAGCCCCACCATCGCCCTTGGTGGGCAAAGACAGGTTCTCCATGAATTGTTAAGGAATTCAGAGATCCTGCAGCGTGGTGGGAGGGGGCACATCCTATCGGTTTGTTTGGGGACAAAGAGAGCTTGATAGAACTGGCCTGGTGCCTTCGAGGTGCAGGTGTGAGACTGTCAGTGTAGGAGGTACAGCCAGGGAAAACACCAGGCAGGAGGCTGGGCAGAGATGCTGTCCTTGTGGAATCCGCTCTCTGCTCCCTCCATGATGGGGTCACAAACAAAGAACCCAGGGGCTGTGGGCAGATCATGAGACTTTGAAAAGTAAAATCTCTGGGCCCAGGAAGCAATTCAATGGTAGGGCACATGCCTGGCATCTTCCATATCCAGAAGGGAAGGAGAGGGGAGAGAGAAAATGAGCAAGGGAGGTGGGAGGGGGAGAGGAGGAAAAATAGCAATAGCAGCAGTAATAAACAATAATGATAATGGCTTAAAATACCCAAATTTTGCTTGGAATAGTTTAGAAGAAAACAAGATTTTAAATACAGGAATAAAATGGCAAGTCATTAGATCTAATTAGTTACCAAAATGGTTCTTGGTCATTAGACACTTGGTAGGTAATGGTATAAAATGAGACAACAGAACAAACCACAGAGCTCACAAAGGACCAGACATTCTCACCGCTGCTGGGATTCTGCGCTGCCTCTCCCCGTCTTCTCCTGCA
This sequence comes from Myodes glareolus, assembly GCF_982192425.1. Taxonomy (NCBI): domain Eukaryota; kingdom Metazoa; phylum Chordata; class Mammalia; order Rodentia; family Cricetidae; genus Myodes; species Myodes glareolus. The sequence goes on from NC_142038.1 coordinate 71,889,788, forward strand.
CAGCTGCTGCTCAAAGGAAAGTTACTCTAACCTGATCAGGCTTGGCCCACACAGTCCTGTCATCTGAGGAAACAGTTCCCAGCAGCGGCTGACTTTGGTGCTCTGTGATGTCTCCTTTTGCCTGGTTTTCAATAAACAGTGTATCATCCATGCCTTTGCAAAATTCCTTTAAATACTCTGTGCCCTCTCGCCCCCAACTTCTCTGTGGATATATAATTGTAAAGTAATGCAGAAGCATTGCCATCGGAGGGTTGGTGATGCAGGTCAGTTGGTGGAATGCCTGCCTAGCGGGCTCAGAGCCCTGGATTCTGTCTCCAGCATGACATGAAGCGTCTAGGTGGCCCAGACCTGCAATCCCAGAAAAAAAAAAAAAAAAAACAAGAGGATTGATCAGTAGTTCATGGTTATTCTTAATTGTATATCAAATATGAAGGCAATGTGGGCTAGACCCAGCCTCAAAAGCAGAATAGCAAAGACAAGTATTAGAGATGGTTTTGTGAAACCATCAGAGTCTTCACAGATAATTAAGAACGTGTCAACTATACCAGACAGTAAGGCACCCAAGGCAGAGTGAGGACCCTTGAACAAAGGCTCCTGACATAAGCAGACATAGATGGCCCAGTTTATAAGGCCACTGTAGTGAGGCTACAGCCCAGGCTTGGAACATGAGTGGAGCTCCTTGAATTGAGACCAGAAAAGTGACTTGAAGGTTACACAGCCAGGAAGTAGCAGTGATTGATTTTAGCAAGGCTGCTGGCTCTGGGTCCCTGTAACTTGCCAGCTCACTGTCTCTCCTTGTACAGAGGAAAAGATAGAAGCAGTGGTTCATGGGCTAGTGGGTAACATGAACAAGTTCAGTTCACAGCTGTACACATGCGTGCAAATCTGCTGAGTGCCTTCTATGTGCCAGTCACTGTGCCAAGCAAGCTCAGTACCAATAAAAAGTAATAGTTCAAGGTAAAGAACACCAAGGCATTCATGGACAACCAAAGACAAGAAGCCAAACAAAGCCTGGACACACTAGGAAGCAGTTCACTCTCTTTCCTCTGCCTCTATATTGCTGAACGGTGGCAGCCTCCTGGATTAGTGGCAGGCATGCTATTGGAACAGGAGAGCATGGCGCGGATGGGACAGATTTGGCACGGATGCAGCAGGGCAAGGAAGAAAGCTTTCATGTTCCTGGCTTGTGAGGATGGGAGAAGAGGGTCATCCCAACCAATTTGTACCTTGGAGGTGATGACCCCCCACCCAGTGTGCCTCTGTTTAGACACACAGTGTTTAAGGAAGTAACTATGATTAAATGAGGTCCTGAGGGTAGGACCCTGATCTGGTAGAGCTGGGGTCTTTCAAACAAGAAAGACAGAAAAAGACACCGGAGATCTCTCTACACCCTTTCAACCAGAGAAGAATCAGCCAGCTCCCGCTGGCACTTCGAATTTGGACTTTTAGCCTTTAGAACTTTGAGAAAATAAATTTCTGTCATTTAAGCCTCCAGTCTCAAGCATTTTGTGACAGCAGTTAAAGCGGACTAAAGCAAAGGCAACAATTCGCTCACTATGGACTGAAGGCAAACCATGCGTTAAGCAGGGTGTGGTACTCGTGTGGAGCAGGGAGCCTGGGAAGGACCTGGCAGAGGAGCAGGGGCTGTTTAAAATCTTAGACAGATGAGAAGCATGGTGGCTTGAGTCTGAGATGCGGCCTGGACGTGGGCAGAGGGTAAAGCAAGAATTAGCATTTCTTAGTTGTAAGCAAGAGAGATTTCGTCAGGAATGATTGACAATACAGGTGCCATGATCTATAATGGAAGCGGAAACCCGAGGTCAGAATCGTAGAGTGAGTCCACTTAGAGGCCAGTCCCCAGTGCTGTCAGCTGGAGTGCACACTACAGGCATCATGGCTGAACTCCTTCATGGACCCATTGTTCCTCCTTCTCTCAACTGGGTGAGTGACACTTAGCCTGATTCCTGAGAGGCAGGCTTAGGTTGGCATAGGGACTGGTGTCCCAGACACCCATTCTTGACTATGTGACAGACCGTGCCCCTTCTCAGTGTCTGTGAGCTGTGGGAGTGACAGGTGCTTTAACAGAAGCATTGAGTGGAGAGAAGGACACTAAGATCATTATTTCGGGTTTTAGGCTTGGTTGATTTAAAGGATGCTTAGTTAAAGACACAGGACTTGGGAAAATCCAGCAAGTTTTTTGGAGATGTAGGTTATTCAGCCAAGCAGGGAAAGTCATGGAGACAGGTTCAGGGGTGATAGACAAACACCCATCTCCAATTAATGAAGCAAGAAGGGATCACGTTTCTTGGATATAAAATTAAAACAATACCAAAGCTTAGTTTCTGGGAAATTAAAGTCTTTCAATACATGTTGAAGGGTACACCCCACCCCAATCCCCTGAATAGGAACAGGACATACCCAGCACCAAACTCTCAGCTCAAAGGAGATTTATTACCCTGGAGAGACAAGTAGGGCATGGGGGAGAGGCCGCAAGGGTGGCAGCAACATCAAGCAAGCAGGAGAGCAAACGAGCAAGAGCGAGAACCAGAGAGGGTGTTTCTGAAGGAACGGGTTTTTAAGAAGGGTGCTGTGGTGAACTGGTGAATCCTGATTGGACATATTGGCCAAATAATGAATTTTGATTGTTGGACCTTGGTGTTTGGTCTCAGGAATGAGTCAGTGGCCAAATAAGGGAATAGACCTTGGGGGCTAGCTTTAGGAATGTAACTTTCTTTAGCAAGGGAGAGGAAAAAGGGTAAAAGGGCAAAACCTGTCTGCAATGCTTGCCATGCTCAGACCTGTTAGAGCCCTCGCCTGCCTTCTCCCCAGACACCACTGCCGGTGGTCACACTTACTCCCGCCACACAGATGTTTACATCTGCAAAGTTTGTCCCTGTCTTGTTAGTTCAGTTTTTTTCATCAAAAGTCTTAGCGGCAAGTCCAGTCAGTACTTACAAATCTACATTATTCGATCTACAGTCGGCATTCTGTTGAGTGGATCAGACACTATTTGTTCACTATCCACTTCCAAAATTAGATTCAGTTTGGCAGTTTTGAACTAGAAGCATTCAACAGCATTCTGGAACATGTCTGAATACAGCCCTGATTCTTAGAAATGAGTTGCTGGGTTGAAAGGGTTAAACATTGTGCCCACTGGTTCCACCCACCATCCATCCTCTAGGGCAGAGCTTCTTGCCCTTCCTAACGCTACAGCCCTTTAACACAGTCCCTCATGGTGTGGGGACCTACAACCATAAAATTACTTTCATTGCTACTTCATAACTGTAATTTTGCTACTGTTATAAATCCGAATGCAAATGTCTGCTTTGCAGGATATCTGATATGTGACCCCTGTGAAAGAGTCGTTTGATTCCAAAAGGTGTCATGACCCACAGGTTGAGAACCACTGCTCTCTAAGGTGGCACCAATATGCACTGCTTGCAATGATGGATGATGGATAATTATAGCCCCACATCTGGACTGCTTAAGCTATTTTGGGTCACGGACTTCTTTAAAATTTTGCTGCAAACTATGGATCTCTGTTCTCGGAAAATATGCCGATGTATCACACACATGCTGCAAATAATGTCTGTGGGTTTTAACCACCCAGAAGCCCACCCACTTCTATGAAGTAACTCTGAATACACACGTATGCATGGGTCTCCATCTTAATTGCTCACAAGAATCACTTACAGAACTTGGACAAGCTCCCAGGCTAGACCATTATTAAGAGTAAGCCCAGCAGGCATCCTTGGAAGGAGCTTTCAGTCTGCAGATTCTGGAATCTCTACATGTGATTTTAACTCACAACCAGACTCAAAAGCTACTGCAGTAGAGAGGCCAGAGGGAAGAAAGGAATTAAAAAGGACCCAGTGACATAGCTCCACAGATCCGTGTGCTGACTGCTGAACTGGACAGCTTGCTTTCTACCCTTGAGGCCAGCGTAGTGAAAAGAGAGGACTGCAAGTTCTTCTTTTGACCTCCATATGTAGACCCTGGCATGCATTCACAGACCCACCCCCCAACACTAATAAATACAATTAAAACAATTTATGTAAAGAATAAAGATAGGACTGGAGAGATGGCTCAGCAGGTTAGGAGTAATGGCTGCTCTTTCAGAGGACCCAGGTTCAATTCCCAGCACTCACATGGTAGCTCACAATTCTCTGTAACCCCAGTTCCAGGGGATCCAACACCCTCTTCTGGCCTCCACAGACACTAGACACTCACATGGTACACAGACATACATACAAGCAGAACACCCATACACATAAAATAAAATAATAATAAAAATTTAAAAATTAATCAATAAAAGAGCAAAGACAATGTGGATCAGCAGAGGAGAAATGAGAAAGAAAATTGGTGCTTCAGGGCAGGGTCAGCTCAGATTTAGGCACCCTACCAGCCTCTCCGCACCGCCTGAGCTGTGAGCGTGGCCTGAAAGACCTTGCTGTGGTCCTGCTTACCAGCACAAGGCAGCTTTGCACCCTTGACCCTTACCCCACCGCCCCTCCTTCGCTGATTCATTCTTTGGGGTGTTGTCTTAGTCCATTATCTGCCGCTGTTACAAAATAACTGAGAGAAGACGACATATAAGGAAAGGAACTGATTTTGACTCATGATTCTGTAGGCTGGGAACCCGCAAACATGGTGATGGCATGGGCCTACTTCAGCCATGACAGAGAGCAGAAAGGCAAGCAGGTTGGTACAGAAGCGAGATGAACAAACACACATGGTGGCCTCACTTTATAACAACCCAGTCTTGGAGTAACTAGTCTAGTCTCTTGAGAAAGGCATTAACAGCCCCTCTGTTTTTCAGGGCTCTTTGTAAAGTGAGCACCTACTACCGAGTTACATCCCCAGACCGTATGTTAAGCCCTCTGGGTGATCAAGTCCTCAAGGCTCCACCTTCCAACATCATCACAACAACAAATATCCACAGGTGCTTCAGTGGGGACACATGGCAGTCCCACCAGAGCAGTTATGTATAGCCGCCTCTCCAGGGCCTGAGCGTCTCAAGAACGATGTGGGCAGCCAGCAGCAGCAGTCCCTGAGAGTGTGAGCCCCCTTGCCCCACCTAGGACTAGCTCCTCCAGACACCAGCCCAGCACTATCAGTTTCTATTGGCCTCCTGGGCCATTGGGAGGCCCAATCAAATGTCAGGATCAGCTGTGACTGCCAGCCGGGATTGTCCAAGTATGTGGACTTTCTAGCATTTTTTTTTCCCCTTTCGAGTCCTCTTACACAGGGGAGATTGGTGCCGAGGAAATCCTATAGACGGTGCTGAGGGATTAGACTGGGGCTAAATCCTGGAGAAGTTAGGCTTGGAGAAAAAAAAAAAAGGAACACGGTTATGTTTTGGCTAGGGAAAGACACGTATTACAGTGCTGTTGAAAATCAGGGCCTAGGCAGCCTTGACCTCAGTCCTTCGTTTCCCTTAAGTGATTGACAGGTCACATTGGTTCAGCATGTGGATCTTCTAAGGAAGAGGTTTCATAATTTTCATCTGATTTTCCAGGGGATTCACAGTTCCAATGTGGTTAGTTACCATTGCTGGAAAGGAAATTGCTGTCTGATTTAGTGAATTATATTAGCTGTAGCAGCAGTGTCTCTTGTGGTGGGGTCAGACTGGTATTAGATTTGTTTGTGATGAGTGTGGCTCGCACATCCCTAAGCCACATTCCCGACCTCTGGAGACACCTGAGAATCTGCATTTTAAACAAATTCTCCAGGTGAATGGGAGATTCTGATGTAGCCTTGGGCTTCAAATCTAAAAGACAGTAATGCTTGCAAGTTCAATTTCCAGAACCCCAAAGAGAAAGATAGATGAGGTGCAACCTGCTTATAGCTAATTCTAGCACTGAGGAGGTAGAAACCCATGGATACCTGTGACATCCTGGCTGGTCAGCTTAGCCTACTCTGTGAATTCCTGGGCAGTGAGACACCCCTTTTCAAAAAACAAACTCGACAGGACCTGATGAATGACACCCAAATCTGACCTCTGGCCTGAATCCTGAATGCATACATACACACACACACACACAGTTCTAAGAAAGCTTAATTAACTGTGAATTTAGAACACGTATTAGTCACCAAAACCATTGTGCTAAGGTCTAAAAGGCCTTGCTATCAAACTCCTAAAGCCACCACACTGGGAATGACACCAGGGAACTCCTTCCCGGTCCCCTCTCCCCCTGGTCATCCCTTTAAATGTTGTCTTCTGAGTGGCAAGAAGGGACCTGGTTTGGATATTGTCTTCAAACCCCAGTAGTTCAAAACAGCCTCCAGGATGGGAGATCTTCTAAGGCATGCAGAATGGGACAGTCAGAAGAAAGGCACAGGAGAAAACTGTCAGTAAGCACAGCGGCCTCCCCAAGCCACAGCCTCTCGAGAGCCAGGCGATGTGTGCCTCCTGGATCATGGCCCCTTCCTATCTGCTCGACCATGTGCTTGGCAGATGGTACCAAAAATCCATCATCATAGAACCTCACAGAACAGGCCATGTACGAAGGAAAGAGATATATTTCCTACAGTTCTGGAAGTTGGAAAGTTTAAGATCAATGAAAAGGACAAAATCTAGTGAGAACCTTTCGTGCAGGTACGGATGATGCCGAAGCCTGCGCAGCACAGAGTATCTGACGCAAGACAGCGCAACTGTGCCAGAGAGAGCCGGCTTTTATGGCAAAGCCACTCCCTCCATTACCCATTAAGCCATTAATCCCTGAGTGCATTAATAGAGCCATGAGGCCCAGGCCCTCGTGACCCAGTATTCTCCTACAGGTCTCACCTCTCAAGTGTCATTGATTTTATCACTTTAGGGATTACGTCTCTAGCACATAAAATTTGTAGGATTCATTGAGACCATCGCCTCTATTGATGACATATTTTGGCTTCTGAATGTTGAAATATTAAATACTTAGAACTTAAACAGTAAACTCTATGCAGTTGAATCTGTGAGAATATACGGGAATACAGATTTTTTTTTCCCATAAAAATAGAAAAATAATCAGAGACCGGCCTAGAGAATCGTTCAGAAAGTGTGTGCTCTGAAGTAGGACTGACTGGCTAGAGGGACATAGGAGGAGCTATTTAAGCCCTCTGGGTTTCCACTCATGCATGACACAGGAACCAGCTTCACATGTACCTGTAAGAAAAAAATTAGTGTTCCAAGCTTGGACCCCCAGCAAACGCTCCCTAAGTATGAACCTGGAACCATACGCGCACGCACGCACGCACGCACACACACACACACACACACACACTTACACGCACACACACACACACACCACCTACCCAAGTTAGATTTTTATAGAATTGCTAATTTTCTCTTATAGTCAGAAAAGAATGCTAAACCCCAGTCTCTTTGTGCGTTTTTTAACTTCAGGGAAGGAACGGAAGAGAGAAATGACAGCGAAATGGCTCTCAGTATTAGAGGAGGCTGGTTTTATTCCAGGAGTCTCATGTGATCCTGGGACGGGTCAGTCAGAGGACAGACTTAGACAGAGTAACAATGCAGAGCCGAGACTCTTCCACCAGTAGGAATGTTGCCCCATCTCCGCCATGTGGCTCACAGGATGGGGGAGCTGGATACAGAGCTTCTGGGTTCCCTGCCCCTCTCTACCACAGCTCTCGCTGGCAGGCTAGAAGCATCCCCAGCATTAAGTTGAAGAAATGGAACAAACTCATCCCAAGGCTTCTTTAAATATTCAGAAAAACCCATGTGCCCCTATCAGTTAAATTAAGCTTTTCTAAGAAAAAGTAAGTCAATTAGTTCAAAATGTGGGTTAGTGCTTCTGGGTATTTAAAAGGGATTTTTTTTTCTTTTTTAGTTCATTAGAAACACAGCCACAGGGCAGGTACATACCAAACTCCACCTCACATCCTGTGAGAAGCCACCAAACACCTTGACCAGTTTCTGATATCTGGAGCCTCAGTGCTGGACCTTAAACTATCTCAGAGCTTTGAATGGATCATTAATATTTAGCCCTTTTATTTAATATCCTTTATCTTCAGTTTCACTATCCATAGTCACTAAGAGGTGCCCAACAACGCTACTGAGAAAGGATGTTTCCTTCTTCATTTAGGAATGCTTTGTGAATTTTTGTCAATGAAGTCATGCCTCTGAGAAATTATAAGATACCATTGTGGAATATGCGTTGAACACAAATTTCAGAATTATTTTGTCCAAATGGCCTAAACACAATGAACCAAACAAAACTAAACAGAAATAAAACAAGATATTTCTTAAGAAAATGGCTTTCTGGAAGTGATTTCTTGACCAAAGACTATGAACGTTTTCATGACTTGTGGTCACCTTCCTTAAGAAGCTGTCCTTCCTTGATAATGATTGACAAAAAAAATGAAAAAAGTTTTATATCAACATTGGAAATAAAATACTTTTAATTTTGTTCTTCATTTTGTTTTGATCTCACTAGTTCAATAAGCTATTTGAATATAGCAAACAGTTCCAGAAATATTTTTATATACTGAGACGATTATAAATAACCTTATTACTCAAAAACATTTATTACATGACATTAATGAATATAATTAGCTCTTCTTCCACTTTAATTAGTATTGTGATGAAATGAAAATATATATTACTTAATAACAGTACTGATGGATGCTTCTGTGGACTCCAAAGATACATGGCTAGAAGAGAAGGAAATGACTCTCCTTGTTAATCGTACGTTTGACGATCTTTACACTGGAATTCTTTATTGACCAAATGACATTCCATTATCAGGATATTATACTAAAGGGAGACGACATGTTTTCAGATTCCACAGACGCACGCTTTGCTTACAGAAAACTATATTCCTCTTGTACGTTATTCATTTAAAAATACCTAGGAAACTGGTCCAGAATTGTAGTCACCTGGTGGTAATTAGAATCTAAACATTCTACTTCTGTCAGTCACTATGTTAACTTTACTGTGACCTGTTCTCTGGCACAGTATGAAAGACAAAAATATGCAATATTCTACCTTGCCCCCCAAGATGCTCACTGAAGAGCCGAGGACTTAAGTAGAGTGTTTAACAGGCTAATCTGGCTGTGTACATAAGCATTCCTTTTGTCTCCAAACTCCTCTAAAGCACAAAAGTGTCTTTACTTCCAATAAACTAGAAAAATAGAACCAATGTCTGGCAAAGATTATGCCGTGTCTTAGCTTGTTTATACCATACTCAAAGTCCAGGACCTTGGCCTAGCAGCCTCCTGCCTTCCAAATTCCCAAGTCAAAGGCACAGAAATTTGAGTGGCAGAGAATTATTTCCTTAAGAGTGAGCAGTATGTGTGTGTGTGTGTGTGTGTGTGTGTGTGTGTGTGTGTGTGAGAGAGAGAGAGAGAGAGAGAGAGAGAGAGAGAGAATGTGTGTGTGGAGAGAGGGAGAGAGAGAGAGAGAGAGAGAGAGAGAGAGAGAGAGAGAGAGGCTGAAAGTGGTCAAGAAGTTTGGCCATGTGCTTTGGAACCAGTCTGCCTACCTAGTGAGGTCTGGAAGACCTGGGTCACATGGTTTAGCTTTTATTTTAAATGTTTCTGCAGTGCTGGGAATCAAACTGAAGGCCTCTTTCCTGCTAAGCTGGTGTTCTTTCACACCACAGCCTACAACAGAACCCTTAAAAACTGTTCGGCCTTGGTTTTCTTCTGTATAAAGAAATCTTTGAGTTTTAATAGCCAAGAGCTAATGGTCCGGCCTTGTGTGGCTCAGTCATTCCAGAATTTGGGAGGCTGAATGAAGCAAGAGGATCTTGAATTTGGGGCCAACCTGTGCTACGTCATGAGTCCCTGTCTCAAAACTCAAAATGACAACAACAGAAACAAAATGACCAATGGTTAAATGTGTACCCTTGTTTCAGATACCATGTTAAATGCTTGAACACATACTAACATATTTAATTTTCAAAAAAACAATCAAAAGTTGTGTCCCAGAACACAGAACAGGGAGAGTAAGACAAAGGAAAAAAAAAAAAAGACTTGGACAGGCTCTAAAGCTACTGAGAAACCCTGTCTCAAAAAACAGACAAACAAACAAGCACCTGGGAAGGTGAAGTAGGGTCCATCCCCCAACAATCTGGATTCAGTTACACAGCACCCTGCAGTCAGTGTCCACTCTCCCCCTGCACGTGAGAGCATGGTCAGTTGCTGTGTTTACTATATGCCAGGCACCTTGCTAAAACACTTGGGGGAAATAAATGGGGCCACAGTCCTAAGCCATGTTTGCTCTTTCAGAGTCATTTCTGTTCCACTTTTAGAGTTAGATTATAGGAGCTCGAATTTCATCTGAGTTCAAAAAGCATTACTCAAGACGATCTTCACTTGCATGCAACAGAATTAATAGTAAAATTTTTAAAAAGACATGTCAAAATAGCTTCAATTTGAATTCATATTTAGCCTCAAAAGCACTTTATGAATCTTTAAGTAATCGAATCAAGAGAGCATGGTTTTCTCTTTTGATTTGTTTTTTTAAAGTGATTAACTAAATGCCTTTTCTGGCCTCTGCCCAAGAGCCCACAAAATCCTGAGGGTTTACAATGTAAATCCTCTCCAACTCACCTCTCATAACACACAGACACCTCCATTCCTGAGACCTCTCTTTAAAGAGTCCACAATAGCTGGCTCCGCTGGGTCAGGGGAGGTGGCCCCTTCCTCTACTGCTGCAGCAAATTACAATTGTTCCACCAGAGAAAAACCCTGGTGATGGACAACACATTAGCCCAAAGCAGTCAATGAGTACTGAGACTTTAAGCTCAAAGGCACTGAGAAAAGTTCCTATCAGATGAACCTCAAGACGACCCGGTATCTGAGTTGTGGAACACTTTGGTGGCATTTGGAAGAGGTTGCCTAGTGGTTTTCTTAGAATGCCCTGCTAACTGATATTGACAACAAAATTATAAGAATCTAAAATGGGAATCCAAGGTTTATAGATCAGGTGTGTGTGAATGTAGGGGCTGTGTGTGTGGAGGATTTCCGCCCCCAAATAACCTTGCCTCTACTTTCTGAGACGGGAAACACAGAGACATGCGTGGTACTTTCTGGTAATGTTGGCAGAGACGGCTCATGTGGTCAAGGCTTCTTGCGCAAGCTGCACAGATCTTCAGGTGGCTTATGAATCTAGCAGTTGAATGACGGTAGCCAAAGGTCCACATTGAACAGGATTGCTGTTTGTACCAGAGAAAGCACATCTTGCACAGTTTTAAGTGGTGAACAGAATAGACTTCCTGATGTGAAGTCAGGTGGAGCTTGGAAAACAGACAGGCTAAACAAGAAATATTGCCTCTACAAAAATCATAGAGCATTTTTTAATTTTTTCGATTTCAGATTGAGTTTATGGAACCACATTATGTAAAAGGTTATTTAATAAACCTGGAATTGAACTCTTTTATGAGTTCAACTACAGTTTCACGTTATTGGGTTTTAAAAACTAAGCAACTCTCCTCCCTTATCTTTGTTTCCTTTGATGGAAACAGTGGGGAAAGATCCCATATTTCTCCTTGTTTGTTTTGTTTGGCCGTTCTGCCTGGTAACTATGTTGGTTACCACCCTGACGAGAGCTTTTCAGCATTTGATGAAGTATTCCTATAGGTATTAAATTTTGGTAGCCAGGCCAAAGCTGATGCGATGCGAGGAAACGAACAGTCCTGCGACAATCAGTCCAAAGCATACTTTCCAAGGTGCGTTTTTCATCCCTAGTTTAAGTTCGGGTTCTGCTCGTCGTTCGCATAAGGTCGAGGCAGTTCCTGAAACTGCTGTTTCTCCTAGTCCGTTAAAAAGTTATTCGTGCCTGGGTGGCATTTCCTCCTCATCAGCTCTGCCATTCCCCACCTCCATCGCCTGGCCTTTGCCAGTAGGGACTTGCCCTGGGGGGTATTTTGTCCTGGGAACACAAAACTATTTTCTTTTCTGGAAATACGTTGACGTCAACTGGAAGCTGTTTTTGGTTGCTTTGTTTCCCGGAGCGTCCAATCCAGCATACTGCCTCCGGCAAACTGCTAGCAATTGGAAGCAGCTCCCCCAGAGGAGAGTGGAGCCGGTGTCTGCGTGGGTGCGGGTTGGGGAGTGGTTGTAGCCTAGCCGGTCTGCTGCAAAAGTGGGTGGGGGGGCGGAGAAGACCTGAAGAACTATTCCCCGCCCCCCGTGGGCCCCAGCTTGGAGCTGGATCCTCAGGCAGAGATCGGAGCTAGGGTGGACCCTCATTTCGTGGTGCTTTTAGAAGTCAAGGTAGTTAGGTGACTTGCCCAACTGAGTTTTCAGCACTGCAACAAGTCTCAGAGAATCCAAAACCTGGCAGCATCCTGGGATCAAAGGCTCGCTCTCCGGAAGTGGCGGTCAAGTGCCACTCATAAGCTGAGCTTCGGAGCAATGAATTTAGTTGCCCACTGCTTAAAGCTCTAGGAAGCTTATACATCTCGCTACACATTTCCAGTGGCTAAGACAGAGAAAAGAACGCGGTGACAAATCCGACCACATCTCTACTACCACCTGGGGAAGGATTCCCCAGAAGTCCATCCCAAAGATCCTCGACTCCTTGGACACAGGCTGCCTGTGATGAGAGGGTGCGTGGGCGTGTGTGTGTGTGTGTGTGTGTGTGTGTGTGTGTGTGTGTGTGTGTGTGTATTTCCCCAAGGAGCTGGAGGAAACCCGAGAGACAGGGACTTGTTACAACTTGTTTCACACCTGGCATGACTTCCCCAACGCTCTGTGGTGTCCATGGCTAAGGAGGCTCTAGCAGGGCGATGAAAGATGGCTGCAGAAAAGCTACGGTCACCTCCCTCCTTAGATGCCCACGCGGCCCGGACTTAACTTTTCTTTCTTCTTACTTAATAGTCCTTGTAAATTAAAATTTGATGGATGGTTTCTATTGAGGCACAAAATGATAAACGCCCTGAAAAAAAAAAGATAGGCAATAGGGAAAGAGAGAACAAATAGTTGAGACAGATTCCCCATAGCTGAATTGAGACTTAGAGGCAAATTCCAATGACGCCTGCAAGGACCCAGTGAGGCTGCCTCCAGGAGGTTCGGCCTGGCACATGGGTACTCTACTGGGATCTGGCTCCCTTGGTTCTTTATGGTCTTGAGTTTCAGACATCGCTGGAGAGAACCTGGGGACACTTGGGCTTCCCAAATAGTTAGGATGAAGTTAGGATGAAGCTCATCTCTGGAGACTACTCTGGCTATTGCCACCAAAGAACAGCTAAAGAGTGGCAGTAGGGTGCTGTTCCCCACCACCACGAGGAGAGAACGAGAATGGGAGGTGGGGACCGAGAAGACATGCCCAGAGCCTAGGTGCATCGGGGGCGGGAGTTTGGCTGGAAGTGGGGCTGTATCTCCTTTGGGAAAGAGGGACCCGGCGAGCTCTTTGGCTGTCTTTCCAGTTTCCGAGGTGCCCGCCCCCGTGCGCCGGAGGCAACGCAGCCCGGGGGGCGAATGCAGGGCGGTTGGCGAACTTAAAAATGAGAACGCCCGAAGATCGGAATTGCCAGAATTGTGGGAGAGTGGGGTCGACCCAAAGTCCAAGTTCACTTTTTCCAACAGCTCGCTCTCCCGCTCGTCCTTTAGGGATCCGTGCTGCTTTAGTGCCAACCTGGCACCCCTTGCCCCGGGGTGTTGTGTCATTTTGCTCTGGGGCAGGAAGGACAGTGTCCGGAATGGGTGGCGAGTGGGTCCCTGGGGTCCCGGAAAACTCCTCTTCCCACGTCTTCCCTCCCACCAACACCTCCCAGTCTTTTCTTCTTGCACTTTCCCGGGGCTGGCTAGACCGGCGCGGACTTGCCCCAGACCTTTGGGGAGCGCCCCAGGTCTTTAATGACAGCTTAAAAGTGGCAGTTGGAAAAGTCTAAACAGATGAGGCTGACGTGGGGCGTGTTCCGCTCCTTAGCAAGAGTCGGGATGGGAGCTGGGAGCCGCGCTGCTGGCCCCAGGCCCCTGCGCCTCGCCGCCAGCAAGTAGGTGGGGGAGCCGCCGCTGCCGCCAGCCCCATCCCGCTCCCAAGCCTCGCCCGCTGCGCCCTGGCCGCGGGCACAGAGAGGGTGCAGGGCCTCGCGGAGCCTCCTCCACCCAGCTCATTAACCTGCCTGCTCCGGGCGGTCCGGACACGGGCTTCTAGCAGCAGCACCCGCGGCCAGCACACTGCCGCAGCTGCCGGGATCCCCCGACTCCGGGGGGCAATGAGGGGGCGGTGGAGGGGGCACTGCTCCTCCGGCATTACCTAGAGAAGCGACACCGCCCCGCCCTGCCGTCGGCCCTCCCTCGTGCCCGCCCGGGCCCGCGCGCCGGCTCTACTGGAGGGTAAGTTGGGAGTGTTTCGCCCCCACCGACAGCTCTCCCTCCCTTTCTTATTTTTTTTCCCCCAAAGTTTTCCTAGAAGTGGGGATTGGGCTGGGGGAGTAAGAAGGTCCGGGTGGCCTCCCTCTTTTACCCTCTCTTGGCCACAGTTACCCCCCACTTCGTCTCCCTGGCATCTCCTCGCCCCTCCCGAGTAGCGCTCCGGAATGACAATTGGAGCGCGGCTCCTTTAAGAGCCCGGCTTTGCCTCCCGGTAGCTGAAGGTCATTAAACACAAAAGCTCTCAGCGCTGCGGTCCAATATAGCGCATGCGCCCTGCCCGAGGACTGGCAGGGAGACGGCAATATGGCGAGAATGCCTGGCAGCGGGGACTGTAACACCAGCGCGGGCGGCAGCGCCGCCGCAGCGGCAGAGAACAATGGGGAGCGGGGAGAGGGCGAGCGCGGGGCCGGGGGCCGCGGACGCCGCCACGGCCGCCCGCACTACTGCAGCGCGGGCGAGGAGGAGGAAGAGGAGGAGGAGGAGGACGAGATCCAGGAGGTGCAGATAACGGGGGACGAGGAGGAGGACGGAGGTGGGGGGCTGGAGGAGGACGAGGAGGAGGAAGAGGAGGAGATGGGGATGGACTGGGAAGAGCCCCTAGAGCCGGAGGACTCGGCCGGGGAGGAGCTGGAGCCCGAGCCGGTCCATATGATCCATATGGACCAGAGTGCCGCGCTGGAGCCCGAGGCGCCGCCGCGTCTGCTGGCTCCCCGGGCCCGCGCGGGGCCGCCGGGGGACAGCGCGGAGCTGGACCCCGACGTGCTGCAGCGCCCCGAGCGGGCCCGGCTGAGCGAGAACACCCGGCTGGCTACCCGCTATGCCGTGCGCATCTTCCGGGAGTACCTGAGCGAAAAGGCTCAGAGCCCGGACTTCGAGACCATGGACAAGGGGGCGCTGTGTCGCGTGCTGCGCTCCTTCTACGCCGAGGCCCGTTCTAAGAGCGGCCAGCTCTACAGCAAGTCCTCGCTCATCAGCATCCGCAGCTCCCTCAACCGCTACCTCAACGAGCCCCCGTACTGTCGCACGCTCGACCTCACCAAGGACCCCGAGCTGCGCAGTGCCAACCTGACTCTAGCCGCAGTCATCCGCAAGCTCGAGGAGCAGGGCGCGGGGCCGGTGGTGCAGAAGCAAGCCATCACGCGCGCCGACCTGCGCAAGCTCTACACCTCCAGCGTCTTCAGCACCAACACGCCCTTTGGGCTGCTCAACAAGGTCTGGTTCGAAACCTGCATGTACTTCTGCACACGCGGCCGCGAAAACCAGCGCGAGCTGGAGGAGGACTCCTTTGGGCTGGCCATGGACGAGGACGGTCGCAAGTTCGTGTACTTCAAGTCGCTGGGGCCTTACCACAAGTCGCGCTCCTCGTCCTGGAGTAAGAAGCGAGCGGAAAGCAGCGACGAAGAGAACTTGCCGCGCATGTACGAGACCGGCACTGAGTTCTGTCCCTATGCCAGCTTTGTCAAGTACCTGTCGAAGCGCAATCCCCTCTGTAAGGCATTCTTCCAGCGGCCACGGGACCACTGCAGCGAGGGCGATGTGACCTGGTACGAGAACAAAGCCATAGGCAAGAACTTGCTGGGCACCAGGATGCAGATGCTCTCCAAGGCTGCCAAGCTGTCCAAGACCTACACTAACCACTGCATCGGCGCGGTGTCCATCGCCACGCTCAACAGCATCGCGGGCATCGGGACCAAGCTAGGCTCCCCGGCCCCGCAGGGCTGCTATACCGAGGCTCTGAACGGGTCATCTCGTCACCACTCCCACCATCCCCCCACCCATCCTTCCCACCACCACCGCCCCCAGCCGCCCTCGCTGGGGAACACTTATATCCTCCCCAAAGACAGCCAGGTCGGGCCCGACGTGAAATCCGAGGCTGCACCCAAGCGCGCACTGTATGAGTCAGTGTTTGGGTCCGGGGAAATCTGCGGCCCTTCTTCCCCCAAAAGACTTTGTATCCGTCCTTCCTCGGAACCTGTGGATGCGGTGGTGGTGGTTTCCGTGAAACACGACCCCCTGCCTCTTCTTCCAGAAGTCAATGGGCACCGAAGCACCAATTCTCCCACCATAGTTTCGCCTGCTATTGTTTCCCCCACCCAGGTAACCAAACCAAAGCCTATGCATGAAATACTTGTCTGTTACACTTCAGGACTAACTTTTGTGCTCCCGTTGGTCGCGGTTGGGGAGGGGATTTTTTTTAAGTAGTCGCTATACTGCACTGGGTTTGATACAGTCCCTAGAAATGTAATTCTTCGTGTTTTGGGGGAAACTCTAGCCTTAACCTTAAAAGATGCCAGGGGGCCTTAGCTTCCAAGTCTCTGCATCGAAGTAACAAATTAACGCTAGAAACCTCAGAGTTCTCAGAACAAAAGGTTTAAGCTCATTCTTGAAGTGCCTCTCCATGATGCCTGCGTCTTATAAGGGAAGGATTGCCAGAGTGCAGAATAGAGGTAGTTATCTTAAGTAAATTAGAATGGAGTTACTTTTAAAATGCTCCATTACATACTCGCCATAACTTCTAAAGGTAGAAAAATAAGCTTCTAAATTATTAAAAAGAAAACATGCCAATTCGACTTCCTGTAGATTGCTTTTGTTGTTGTTAAAGAAAAGGGGCGGAGATGCAGCGGCAGGCAGTGGAGTGCCTGTTTATTCTTTTAACATGCAGCCGCGTGTACTGCGACCTTTGGGGTGTCGCTCCCATTAGCGTTGCTAACAATACTCAGATGGGAAAGTGATGGCTGAGCTACGGACATGATACACAGATGTGCAGTTGTGACGTGCCAAGCTGGCTGTGGGCACTGAAACAGGTCTATTCATCCCTAACCTGTAGAGATTCACTATCTGGAGCCCAAACAAGGAAGAGAGGGGGTGGGGTGGGGGAGGAGTCAGCCCAGAGTAAGTGAATAGCCGGACAAGGCTAAAACTTGGACAAATCAGTTCACCTGTCTGGGCTTTAGATATTGTCCTTGAACCTGAAAGAAACCCACAGCAAAATTCCTTAATCAGTGACAGCAGTGTGTACAGAGATGGCCTGCATGCTAGAGTCTTTCCCCTGCTGCTGTGCCTGGAGAAGCCTGCTCACCAGACTGGTTGGGTTATGTTCCTGTCTTGGGTGCTTCTTCAGAAGGCAGACATGGGAACTCTCTTGTGGCCCCGTTTGTTGGCAGGAGTCACGGGAAGTTTTTGCCTTCTTGACCCCCCCCCCCCCACACACACACACACATACTATCAGCAGAAATAGGAGAAATAGTGAGGCCCATCACTACCTGTGTGCTCTTTCTCCAAAGTGGAAATTCCAGTTCTGGACAAACTGACCCTTTCAGAGGCTTAGGCATGCCTCAAGGCGGCCAGGAGGGCTGTGAGTGGCTTCTAAGCCCACAGAGCCTGCGGCTGTGTGTCCTGTGCTTCTCTGTGTGGTTCATTCTGTCAGGAGTTGTTTCAAAGAACTTTAAGGATGGAGAGTCGAATTGGAGTTTACTTTTTCTTTGAAAGCAAAACAAAAATGTTCACATTCTTCTAATAAATATCCTTCAAGTGCCCTGGGT
Source organism: Myodes glareolus (assembly GCF_982192425.1). Taxonomy (NCBI): domain Eukaryota; kingdom Metazoa; phylum Chordata; class Mammalia; order Rodentia; family Cricetidae; genus Myodes; species Myodes glareolus. Next base: position 71,907,655 of record NC_142038.1, read on the forward strand.
TAAAAATCACACCTGATTGAGAGTGTTAACACCAAGAATGTATATTAAATATGTATGTATGCTGGACAGTAATGAGATGGTCAGTTCTGGATATTGGTGTCATGTGGGTGTGTGGGTCCATAACAGGTTTTTTTTGTTTGTTTTTCTCCTTTTTTCCTGGCTTTTGTTTTTAGCGCACCCTTCCACCCCCTTCACTGTGTTCATTTACCCTAGTGAGCTAAACCAGCCTAGAAAACTTGATACTGAGACTTTTATTATTCTCAAGTCACTGTCAGGCAGCTCCCAAGTTAAATAGAGATACGGGTATATTTTACTTACATGATTACTAACCATGGCTGTCCAGCAAGGTTTTAGCTGCTAGGCTCTTTTAGTTACAACTACAGAAAAGGGGTTCTATTTGTGCTTTTTTGGGGGGGTTCTAAAGATCAAGCCCAGGCCCCTGTGCATAATAGGCAGGTGCTGTATTGAGTTCCACCCCCAGCCCTGTTTGCATGTGTTTAGTAGTCAACTTTTCAGTTAGAATACAGTAGAAAGCATTTCTGCTTTTAAGAAACCAGCAGGTTTAACAACTGGCTTCTGCAGAACTCACTCGAAGGGCCCCAAGCATTCTCATCACGAAACACATTTGCTTTATGTAGAAAAATCCACCAAACTTTACCTTTGGCATCATTAATCTTTGCAGATTAATGATGGTCAAGGTTAGTGGTCAATGGCAACATGGAAGGATCCATTCTTCTCGGTCACCTCTACCCTTGGAGATGCCCAGACTTTGAACTCCAACTGTATTCTTCGTAATACCACCCTCACACGGCACGGAACCATGGCTATGCCCTCCCTGGTTTTCCTGACGTACTCACCTGTCATAAAGTTTGGTTTAAGCATCAGGCACAATAAGAGATAGACAGTAGTGCCTTTTGGTAAAAGTAGGACCAGTACAGTATCCTACAAGAAAACTTATCTAATACTCATCTTAAAACTTATCTAAAACTTGTTTATTTCTGGAATTTCCCATTTAATATCTTTAGACCGTAGTTGACCTCGGGAAGGAGAACTATGGGTAAAGGATGAACAATCTCCTTGCAAGGGTGTTAACAAATGTCTTCATCTATGGGAAAGGTAGAAAAATGAATACACCCAAGAACGAGTAGGAGGATGGAGTAAGTGAGTTTCGGTGGAGTTGTCTGCTTTGGGAGGGTGATGGTAAGTCTGACAGACAGGGCTACCATCTCCTTAGTGGTGTTAGCTGTCACGCCACTTTATGTCCGTCCCCTCCCCCTGCACAGTGTCGTGATGATCAAGTTTTTGGTAGTAATTGCTCGCTCTGCTCCACCTCATTATTTATTTCAGTGTCTGGGAACTGAACCCAGGGCTTTGCGTATGTTGAAGATCTCCATTTAAAAATGTAACGCCATCAATTACAGTCACACACTGTAATCCCATCACTGGGAAGGTTGACTATAGTGCAATCTTACCTCAAAAATAAAATTTTAAAAATATTAATTGGAAAAATAGGTATAATATTATATCCTATATCTTTATAACTATTATCTTTGCATGAAAATGCAGCATTTATCTATTTAAGTAGATGGTAGAGATTCGCAATTCGTTTTTAGTTATGCTGTGATCGAATCACGATTCTCCAGTGTGCTCAGCAGGCCCTAACACTGAGCTGCACTTGGAGTTTTATTCTTCGTCACTCAAAGGAAGAAGTATTAATAATCTTATGTTCTACTTGCCATAGCTTTTTGTTGATGCTTTGGTAGATGGTTTGTGCATCTAGTGCAAAATACAAATGGGAAAGTCAGTTCACTTTAAAACATACTTGGGGCTGAAGATGTAGCTCCATGTTAGAGCTTTAACTTTGCTGTTGTTCTTTCGTTTTTGGGTTTTTGAGACAGGGTTTCTCTGTGTAACAGCCTTAGCTGTCCCAGAACTAGCTCTGGAGATTAGGCTGCCCTTGAACTCACAGAGATCTGCCCGCCTCTGCCTCTGGAGTGCTGGGATTATACTTTCCATGCCCAGAGCCCCAGGCAACACCCCCCCCCCCTCTTTCTTTCTCTCTGTCTCTCTATCTCTCTCTCACTCTGTCTCTCTCTCACACACACTTTTTCTCTCTGTGTGTGTCTCTCTCGCTCTCTGTCTCTCTCTCCTTCTCTCTAATGTGTGCATGTGTATCCCTCTCCCCCCAGAGTACTCGCAACTTGTGACCAAGGTGTCTGGTTACACTTGCTTGGCTCTAGTCCAGATTAATTCTGGAAATCCTTTTTAAGAAATTCAGTAAGTAGACGTCCAGTAGCATAAAGGTTCGGGTGGGGTGAGTGCCCTCTTTCTGTGTGACCTGCCTCATCGTGTGCTTGAGTTGGTCCTTACAGTACACAAGCTAGACAGAGGAGCAGCCACCTAACTGACACACGCATAGCCCTCCAATCACCTCTGGAAGAAGCCAGAGGCTAGCATCACTGTTGCGTTTGGGGGAAGGTTGTGGTGTGTAGCCCAAACTGCCAGTGGTGGAGCCTTTGCTTCCTAAGTGCTGGGATTACAGGTGTGCCCCACAACGCCTGGCTCCTGGAGTCGGCTCTCGTTCTGTACTGACGTGTTGGAGGAGCTGCACTGTGCCGCGTTTGTATTTGATGGACAGAAGTGTGCATTTGATGTACTGAAACCGACTCCCAGGTTGTATTATGGGTTGGAAGACTAGGCAGGTGAGAGTTTGTGCAGGGGGAAGGACGGTAACGGAAACAAGGCTTCTCACACTGATCACTTGGCAGCACTAGGCTTAATTGCCTCATTAAAAATGGTGTTTTCCTGTTTTTTTAGTATGGCTTGTGGCTACATTCCTTTTTCTAGAGTAAGATGCTTGCTCTTTTAGGGAAATTTCAAACCGGCAGAGGAACTACCTGTCCTGTACAGAAGTACAGAGCTGTTTTGTCATTCAGGAAGTAGTTCCTGAGTGTTGACTATTTCAGCTTTATGCTAGGAATTTATAAACTGATCAGTTTTCTACTTGGCAGGTAGTCTCCTTGGCAAGACTTCAGTCTCATTTCGTATTAAAACCAGATCAAAAGGAAAAAAAAAGTTAAAAGGTGATGGGGGGGGATGCTGTAAGGCCTCATGTAGCCCAGGCTAGCCTTCGACCCCTACACATCCTATCTCTGTTTTTTAAGCACTAAGGTTACAGGTGTCAGCATCATGCCTGGTTGGTACACTCAATGTTTTGCAGCTGTTCTTTGGAAGAAAGTAATCTAGTTTTATATCTCTTCTGTGTACTCTTACATACTAGTATCTCTATCAGTACTGGGGATATCATTAGTATTATTTTCTTTCATGGCTGTGGATGAAGTAGCATCTCACTGTGTTACTTAGGCCAGTCTCCAGTTTTCTGTCTCATTTAAGCAGCTAAAATTACAGGGACACGCCACCAGAACTTTATTATTTTAAGCGTATAGAAATCTATACCAGGGAGCAGTTCACTGCATTAAAGCAGATGTATGAACTAGGAAAAGAAGGATGTGCTGAGAAACAGGACCTTGGGTGTCGTCTATGTAAAATAGGAGTGTCCAGTCTTTGAACTTCTCTGAGCCTCATTGTCATCTACAAAGTTCATGGTTAACCCCCCAACCCCTAAATCTCCTAACATTTTAAGTAAGTTTTTGCTGGATTGCATTCACAGCTCTCCTGGGCCACAGGCTGGATACTTCTAATGTAAAATTTAATGTTTTTATCACTCTGATTTGAAATAAAACACCCCTAAAGACACCCACATGTTAGTATTAAGTAGATTTTGAACAGAGAGAACCCCGCATCCCTTTTGATTTTCTGAGACAGGCCTCATGGGGCCCACACTGGCCCTGCACTGAGGCCAAGAGTAAGCTTGATCCTCCTGAAGTGGGATCACAGGTATACACCGTGTCTCCCGACTGATGTGGCGCTGGGGATTGAACCTACAGCTTCATGCATTCGAGGCAAGCACTCTGCCGACAGAGCCACTTCTCTAGTCCGAGAAACTCTTTTTGGAACTGCTAGTTGAACTGGAGGTCACTTGGGAGGTCACTGGAGGTGGTGTTTCTCTGAAGACCTTGGGTTCAGGTTATCTTTTGGTGTTGTACCTGCCATTTCCAAAGCTGACTGGTATTGGAATTCCTCGTTAACTGTCTATACTACAGCTCCTACAGCAAGCGTGTGAGAGGCTTTGGTTCCTATAAGCTGTGTGATCTCTCTCTACTTAAAGTTCGCTGCGTTAAACTGATTGGTGTAGAACTGGTTGTAAGCTTCTTTGGAGAATACACATAAGGAATGGAGTGATTGAATTCATTGTTTCAGAGGAATATTGATTGATCTTAATAAACTAAAGTGAAAAAACAAAATGTAATTTTAGATCTTTGAAGTGACCCATTGTGTGTGTGTGTGTGTGTATGTTTGTGTATGTGTGCGTGTGGTGTGTGTGTTTGTGGTATGTGTGTTGTTTGCACATGTGTGTTCTGTGAATGTGTGTGTATGTGTTGTGTGTGTATGTTGTTTGTACATATGTGTTCTGTGAATATGTGTGTGTGTTTGTGTGTGTGGTGTGTTTGTTGTTTGTTTGTGCATGTGTGTTCTGTGAATATGTGTGTGTGTGTGTGTGTTAGGCCAGAGGTTGACTTTGTCTTCCTTGCTTGCTCTCTACCTTAATTTTTGAAATCAGGTCTCTCACGGGACCTGTAGCTCATTGGTTTGTCTAGCTGGCCGGCCAGTCACATGTAGCGTTCTCTTGCGGCTGTCTCTCCTCCTCTCCACTGCTGCTGTAGACGTACCTGTCCTAGGCCTGGCTTTTCCAAGGGCTCTGACCATTATGCTCGTGACAAACACTCCACAGAGCCATTCCTACAGCCGAAGTGCCGTTTTATGTAACACTTTTATGTTCTATGATGCTGAATTCAATTCAGTGTCCTACTGCGTGTTACAAAGGGGAATGGGGTCCAGACCGTGTGGTCGCAAACACACTAGAAATGGGTAGACTCTTCAAGCCTGGCTTCTGGAAACGTCTCTTGGACTTTCTTGCCTAGGTAGCTTCCTCTTGGCCTGCTCTTTCCCACCCTCCAGAGAGGACAGACTGAGTGATGTGGAGTGGATTCTGTGTGGTCTGTACAGAATGAGCAGCAATGCCCTGGAAGATTCCTTAGTGCAGCAAATGCCATGATGGTGGGGTCTGCTCGTGCCCGTGACTGCAACTGAGTGGAGAGCTTGATGTCGGGGACTTCAGAAGGCCAGACCCCATCGGGCGAGGTGGCCTTGAGGGCCTCCATAGTTCTCCCAGTCCCTCTGACCCACATTTTCTCTGGCCGGAGGGAGAGCTATCTGTATTTAACAGTGAACTTAGTGGCATTTTTTTCCCTTACATCATAGCTTAAATTTTGCCTGAGTCTTAGATAATGGCTTTTTTTTTTTTGTAATTATAAAAGTAGAAATAGCAGATGGCAGCGTTGAGCAATCCTTGAACCGCTTGTAGGTGCTCCCCTGTTAGCACAGGGCTTTCCACATTGTCAGTCCCGCGGGGGAATCCTCTTGTTCTAGAGACCCTCTACATTCTGAGCTGTGTGACTGGAGCTCCTTCTCTCTGCTAGGCAGTGAGAGTTTTGGTGCTTTTAGTCCTCTGAGGCACAGGACAGTGGGGATGGTGTCAGTCTCTCATGGTGAATCCCTTAGAGACACCCAATAACTGAGAGACCTCGAGTGGAAGGCAGGCTAAAAGAGCTGTTTTATTCTGACTCTCCCAGCCCTTCCAGTCTCCACCTTCAGTTCCCAGCCCATCTCCCCTGAAATCCTGAGCAGGCCCATGCTGGTAGACCCCTCCCCCACCAGGACAAACCTTGTCTGGGAGCACCAAGCCTTGTTCACACCTGGAACTGCAGCTTTCCGCTGCCTGGCAGTGACCTCTGAAAGGCTTGTTGTGATTGGGCCCGAGAGGAGGGGGGCAAGAATGTGCCACAGGAAGGGGCTGACAGATTTAAGATGGCATATGGGGGCAGGGCCCCCGAGAGAAGAGAGGCTGACCCAGGATGTCACTTCCTTTATGAGGTGTTCAGTTACCACATTAAGATGTCAGGACAGTTTGGGAAGCTTGTAATTGTCAATCTTCGGTTTTACTTCATGCCTGTAGTCAAAGTTAGTGTAGTTAGTTCAGTGTTTCCCTAGTTGGTTCTTTCTGGACACAGTGAGAGGGAGCCGCTGTTGACAGCTCAGCTCCATTTGGAGCCTTTTCACCAAGCTAGGAGGCTACATTAAAACATGTATAATATGTTTATAGACTTAACATTAAATATAATAAATATTTAAAATTTTGTATTCTCTATAGATTTGTCTACCTTATTCTTTTATAAAAATTTTCATAATCTTTACACACGTGCACACAATAATTTTGATTGTGTGTGTGTGTGTTTATGATAGGGTTTCACGATGTATAATCCCAAGCTAGCCTGGAACTTTCTGCTATGTGGTCCAGAGTAGCCTCGAACTTGTGGCTATCCTCCTGCCTCAGCTTCCTGAGTGCTGCATTCGAGTTACAGGTGTGCATCACCACACCCAGCTTGCATGTGATACTTTAAAAGAACAATCCTTCTTTGTGTTATAGTCTGGGAAGTAATTACTTTGAGCACACTTCCTGAGCATGGTTAATTCCAATTCCCTTGCTTGCTCCTGTTTCCAACACTGTGTGTTAAGGGCTGACATGCAGGCATTTGAGCTTTTTCCACCTTCCCCCAGTCATGGGTCATAGAGTAGACTAGCCAGCCAGATATGGCAGGAGGCTGCAGGGACAAACAGGGCTCAATTCACGGTGGTGTCATGGTTTAAGAGCTCCCAGCCTCTCACTGAGCAGTCAGTGATGACCAGGGCTTCCTGGAGGCTTTGACATGCTCCATCAGCCAGCACATATCCGTCATCCAGGGGCTTGTGGGGAATGCAGTATATCGGCTGGGCTTTGGGGGTGGGGGGTTGTGACAAAATATCTAAGGAAATAAGGGGACTATGGTTTCAGTCCATGGTCTCCATAGCACGCCGAGCATACTGCTGAGGGGCCCACTGTCCTCATGGCATCTGGGAAGCAGAGAAGACAGGCAGGAATGGGTGGGGTACGATCATAGCCCCAAGGCCATATCCCCAGGGACTTACCAGTACAGCACTACCTCCTGAAGTCCCAGCACCTCCGAAAACCATGCTAAGCATCTGAAGCCTTCAGCTGATGAGCTTAGGAGGGAGGCAGGCATTCCCTACCCAAACCATACAGTGTGGAATGTCACCGTGCTGGCCTGGTCTGCACCTTTATTTCGACAGGAGCCCTAAGTGGTTCCTGTTCACTGGGGGTTTTGCTGGGTACTGAGCTGGTCTCTTGTCTGAGGCTCACGGAGTTATAGCCCTGCTTTACAGTTTACTGCGGTACAGACTATTTATTAGGTGTTGACTGACTTGATGACCATCAGGTAACCTAGCTGGGATTTGAACTCAGAGATTTAAATATGTGGTCTTTTGGTGCCAAATTTCTTATCAACTGTTCAAATAAAAGATGATGGCATACCAAATCATATCTCAGGCTTAGGGGGTTTCCCTTGACAACTTGTTTTTACACAGCACTAAAATATAAGTATATACAAATGTAGGGAATGCAAATATCTTTTCCTATGATTGGCAGACACACGTGGGCTTGTGGGACCTCAGCCTTTGCTGGATCTGGGGACTGGAACAAACCCCTGAGAGACCAAATGACAGAACAGTTAGGAACAGTCCCCACAGCTAGACCCTAGACCTGCTGGCAGCTCTGCCTTCCAGTCCCTGGGGGGCATCTCCTCCTGAGCAAGTAGGATGTCCATTGGGATTAAATTAATTACCATTGGAAAAGTTCTGTTAGGTTAGGGATGTGGCTCCATTGGTAGAATGCTTGCTTAGCACTTACAAAGCCCTGGGTTCAGTTCCTAACAGAGATTAAACCAGGTGTGATGGCACATGCTTTACAAACCTAGCATTCAAAAGATGGAGGCAAGAAGACCAGGGTTCAAAGTTACCCTCAGCTACATAGTGAGTTCAAGGCCAGTCTGGGCTTGATCCTTTCTCAGAAACAAAACGAAACAGCAAAGGAAAGAAGAAAGGAAAGAAAAGAGAGAAGACTGAAGATTTCTTCTCAAGACAGCCATTGTAGAAATAGTTACTATCATTTTGTAAGCACCAAGTATTGCTTGTGGGGAAAATGCAATTTTTTAGTCAAGCCTCCCCCCCCCCCCCCCCCCGCCAGCCTTTGCTGTTCTGGGGCTGGATAGCGACCTCGCACTTTCTTCTCTATGAACTGGACAGGGATTACGGAAGACCGTGGGCCTCCTGATAGACGGTGAAATTTTGTTGTAGCCTGTGACTCTGGTATTCTCTGACATCTCCCCAGTTATATCACAGACACCATCTTTAGTCCCTCTAAAATTTGCCTAGGCGCCTAAGAGGAGTTCACTCTGCCCCCCCTGGGCTTACTCTGCCTAGGTGCCTAAGAGGAGCTCACTCTGCCCCCCTGGGCTTGCTCTACAGACCTCTCCTGTTTCTCTTTTCAGGAACATGGGGATTTTTAAGTCTGAAGGGAGTCAGGGACCACAGATGGATAGAACTGCTGCCCAAACTCCAGTGATTCAGCAACAATGGCTTAGACAAAATCTTTTTATACTATTGGGGGGCAGGTAGAGGTTCATCATACTGAATGCCTTTAATTTTTTTTTAACATTTATCTGCATGTGTGTGAATATGTGTAAGTATGTGTGTATATGCACATATGTGTATGTGTGTGTGTGCGTATGTGTATGTGTGTGTGTTTGTGTGTGTGTGTGTGTGTGTGTGTGTGTGTGTGTGTGTGTAGATCAGAAGAAAGCTTGCAGGAATCTGTTCTTTCCTTCTACCCTGTGGGTTCTGAAGCCTGAGTTCTAGTTTTTGGGCTTGGCTACAAGCACCTTCATCCACTGAGCCCCCTCAGCAGCCCCACACTGGTGATCTTAAGATGTGAAAATTGTGATAGAGATCACTTTTAAAGGTCGACTAATTTCTTACTCCAGAGTCGGGTTTCTATTGGTCTAGACCTCATCTTCTACCGTTGGCATTTCTCAAATGCATAAATGGACTACAGTTTTCTAATTGAGAGTTAGAATTGAAGCCACCTTCTGCACTGGTACAATATAAATGAAAAGAAGTGCATTTGATGTTGCAGTGTCCTGGCAGTGTTGCAAATAGACTCCAGGGCCAGGGTGACTAGAGTCTTAATGGAACACCGCCAACCAATGCGTGACCTCTTGTGCCTTCTTTTAGTGTGACCAAGTGTGCTTATAAAATAGAACTGATTGGTGTGACAGTGCAGGGATTTATTGCTTTCAGTTTGCCCTTCAAAAGTCCATGAAACTCGGCCAGGATAGTCCTTGTAGGAGAAGTTCATGGGCTTTTAGATATTAGGTTTCATTAGTAAGATCTAGAGTATTATTAGCTACTAGTTTTTTTTTATCATACTTTCTGATGAAACTTATCTTAATAGGTTTTAGATATTTTAGGCATTTTCTTCCATCTTGAACAAAAATCTCATTGTGTTTTTTTTTTCCTTCTAGGATAGAGATGGGGGTGCAGAGTTATAGAAGGAAGGAGGGGGAGAGGAGAAGGGAGAGAGAAAGAGGGGGACAGAATATTTATTTTTCGGTGGCTTGAGATAGCAATTCAAAAACACGTTGCTGTGGAAACAGACCAAAATAAAAGTAGCAGGAACTTTGGGAGCTGATTGTGGTGGTGCCATTTCCCCTCCCACACCCCTCAGTGTCTGTCACGTGTTGAAAAGTAATAGCAAGCCGTCCCCAAGACCGGTGACTTCTTTCTCGGAGACTTTTTCAGACTGGTAATAACTAAGTTTCATGAATTTTTCTCAGGTCTCTATTGTTTTAATGTTTTTTTTACATGTGTGTGTGTGTATGTGTATGCACGTGTGCCAGTGTGTATGTTATCACACATATGTAAAGGTCAAAGGAGAACCGATGGGAGTCGGTTCTCTTCTTCTACCGTGTGGGCTCTGGTGGTTAAACTCAGCCCTCAGGCTTGGCAGCGAGGGCCTTTACCCCTGAGCTGTCTCACTGGGCATTTTAGGAAAGGAAACTTAGAGGTGAGGAGAGTCACAGATCCCATTCTGGCGGTGCCCACTGGTGTTGGTGGCGTTCCTTGAAGTGAGAGCTGTGATAACGGAGAGGAGACAGAAGTGATGGAGACGCGTATGCAGCAAAGCGCTGAGAGGTTGGTGGATTGTTTCAAGACAGGGTCCCAAGTAATCCAAGCTAGCCTGGAATTTGCTCGTCGTGAAGGCTGGCCCTGAACTTCCGACTCTCTCTACCCCACCTCCTAGGTGCTAGGATTGCAGTCAAGGCCTCTGCACCCAGTTTTATTTAGTTCTAGAGATGGAACTGAGGACTTAATGAATGGTAGACAAGCACCCTGCCAACTAAACTACACCCTCAGCACCGTGATTAGTTCACAGATGTGTTCATTGAAATTCACCATCTTAGTTTCCATTGCTATGACAGAACGAACACCGTGGCCAAAGAGCAACGTGGGGAGGAAAGGGCTTGGCCTATGCTTCCATATCACTGTTCACCACTGATGGAAGTCAGGACAGGAACAGAGCAGGAACCTGGAGGCAGAGGCTGACGTAGAGGCCATGGAGGGACGCTGCTTACTGACTTGCTTCCCATGGCCTGGTTAGCCTGCTATTCTTCTAGAACCCAAACCACCAGCCAGGGAAGGCCCCATCCACCATGGGCTGGGCCTGCCTCCATCAATCACTAATTAAGAAAATGCCTTACAGCAGGATCTTATGGAGATATTTCCTCAACTAAGGTTCTCTCCTTTCAGATAATGCTAGTTTGTGTGTCATAAGATCAGTGGATATAAGACCAGGCAGCAGGCTTACTATGCACAAGGGTTGGAGGAACTTGGAGAAGAAGAATTTAGATGGCTTAAGAGAAGACACTGGGGGCCACCGTTTGTACTTTGATGTGCCCAGTAGGCTGTTTGGAAAGGAAGGTCACCTCATTTCATGACTGATCACAGTCAAAGAGCAAACCGTTGGTTTGTCTCCAAGAAACATGACGGAAGGTGGCCAGACAGAACTGAGAGGTTTAGCTGTAAGTTTGTACAGTATGTGGAAACTCAGGAAAAAATAATTTGTAAAAAAATATCAAGCCTTTTCTTTGCAATAACACTTCAGCTTAGCACAGGCTGGGTGTCCTTTATTCAGTGAGTTTAGGGCATGTAATATTTCCAGTTTCAGATGTTCATTTTGGGATTTTTAGAGTATGTTTATGTACATAATAGGGTATCTTGGGGGTAGGACAGAAATATATATGTGTAATTCACGTACGTTCCGTATTTTCCTTACACATACAGCCTAGAGCCGATTCTATAGTACTACTTCATGCATTTCTTTGCACTGCGATCCAGCATGTTAAGATGAGGAATTTCCCACTCTGGTGGCAGGTCCGCACTCAGAACAATTTGGATATTTGATAGAGGATGCTTAACCAGTATGTACACTCGAGCTAACGTGCCCCAGTAAACTGGCACATCTCACAGGATCGCAGTCACCCTAGGTCTGCACCATGTTGTTTGGTGTATATTGTATGATTGAAATAAATATGAAATCCTCTTTGGAGGAATTAGTCATGTGTTTTCTGGGGAGTAGTAAGTCCTGACACTGTGATAAGCCTGCGATATTCGGTAAGAGAGGAAATGCCCACAGAGGGGGATCTACCTCCCTCACGACCCCCGATCGGTCCCATTCAACAGGTGGAAAGATCCAGTTTTCTGAGAGTTCAACTTCTCAACTTCACCCACCTCCCACAAAGCAAGGGGAAGGTTGTAGTTCCTGGTTGAGATCTGGGCCTCTTATACGGTGGCACTTTTGAGAGACTTGATAACTAAGGTTGTAAGCATGGTGCAAGTGGACAGTAAAGTGGATGGAGCTAGGCCTGGTGCAGGCCTGTGATCCTGGGGCAGGAAGGTCACAAAGCTCAAGCCTAGCCTGGGCAAAGGAGTTAGGTGCTATCTCAAAATTAAAAGTTGAAAAAGGAAAGTAAAGACTGCCTATAGCTCAGTGGTAGAATACATGCCTAGCATGTTTCAGAAATTATTTCATTCTCTAGTGACAAAAAAAAAAAATGGCGGGAGGGAGGGAGGGAAAAAAGGGAGGAGAGAGGAAGGAGTGTGCAGGCAGGAACGGATGGGCATCAGTCTACGCTCAGCATGGTTCTGGTTTGGAGACTGTAGAAAATAAGCGCCATGAATTTGAGTGAAGTGGTTCAGCTGCCAGTGACTGGAAGCTACCATCTTAGGTTGATTGGGGGTTTTTGTTTTTATACAAAGATGAATATGCACATACCCAACCCCACCTTTTCTGCAGTGGTGGGGTGGTCACTGGTGGGGTGCTCGCAGACACTCATGGTGATCAGGCCAATTCTCTGTTGGGCAATTGAGGACTCACTCCCCCAAACCTTTTGTCTCTTCCACTTCACTCAACGCATTTAATTAAAGGAAAAAAAAATCCACACAGTTCTGATGCAGAGTTGTGACTGGTAAAAGAACCAGTAAAAATGACCATAAAGTTCCTGACAAATAGAAAATGTTTAATAACACTACAGTGCTTTATGGGCAAGGATCTAGCTCCTGGCATGGGATGGCAGGCCCTTCCCACCAAGGCCTTTCTCTTGCTGGCTCTTGGCAGGCATACCTGCCCAGCAGGAACAGGCTGCTGAAAGGACTCAGCCCTCTGGGAGTCACCTGACTTGTTTCTGCTGCAAGAACATCTCTGGGAAGTGACAACCACAGACATGTAGACCTTTCATTGGTGATAACAGTACACAAGGAATAAAGGCCACTTTGGTGACCCAGGAGCCCAAAAGACAACTAGGGAAAGACAGAGTAAAAAGACAAGGCAAGGAAGGCGAGCGGGACGCCCCCTGCAGCCTCGCAGGAAGAAGCTACACCTGTGTGCGATTCCCTATTGATTCAGATAGAATGGCCAAGGGACAGGACAAATTCAAGTCGTGTAAATAACTAACCTTGGTAACTGTAGGAGGGCAAGGCACTTCTCATCCATTGAAGCAAACACCGGGAAGGTAGCAGCCTCCCCATGTATTCAAAGCCCCCAGTGAACGCCACAAACTCGTGCCGAGCTGTTTCTTCCCACACATCTGTGCATGTTTAATGCCTTCTCCATGGAATGAAGTACACACCGGGCACTCTGGCCATCCCTTTTCTATGTGAGATGCAGCAGCAACAGTGATATTCACTCTTTTTCCTTCTGCAGTTTCCCAGAAGCCTCTTCATGTCGGCTCAGTAGCCTCAGTGGATTTCTTTCCCATTATTAAATAAAGCAGTTCTACTTTTACATCCTGAAAACAGAGACAGCACACACAAAAATTAACCAAACCCGAAGTCTATACAGCTGAACAGCTTTGCCTTGCAAAGGACATATTTACAACTTCCCAGCAGCGTGGCTCTCGTGCTCCCGGGTGGTTATTAAGTGAATGGCACTGCTTGGGTTCCTTGGGTTGATCCTATGACTATGAAGTGTCTAATTGTAAGGCATTAGAAGGGGAGGTGCTAGGCGAGGGGATGGCCCACACCTCAGGTGAGAGCAGTGGGGTGGTTGATACAAGGTCTCCGTACGTTCAGTACTTGGAACAATGTGTCATTTGGAAGTTACAAATTGTTTCCTTCTAGAATTTTCCATTGAATATTTTCAGACCACAGTTGACCATGGTAACTGAAATCTTTGAAAACCCTCTCACAGGTGTTGGGGGGTGTACTAAGTTCATAAAGAAACTGGTAACGTGGGTCTGTGGTGGAGTGTTTGTCTAGTGAGCTTGAGTCTCAGACTTTGATCCCCAGTTCTGAAAAATAAAAATCTTGAAGTAAGTGTTTAATAGATTAAAGCTTGAAAATTCTGTTGTTTGGTGGGTGACAAGTTGGGGATCATTTATTCCCGATTTTCAGTATTTTCCTAAGAGTAAGACAAAGGACCCAGGAAATAGCTGGATGCGTGTAAGCCAGCGACCACAACCGTCGGGTCCCAGCTCGAGCAGGTCACCAAAATGGAGACGTTGCAGAGTTTTTGTTCCCCCATGACGTCACGAGAGGCTAACTTAGTTACAGAAAAATCCTTAAAAGATGAATGTTGCAGATTTCACCAGCTAAGCTTGAAAACGACTTCCTGGTACTGGCAGTGTGCCTTTGGTGCTTAGTGGCATGACCCATCTTGCTAGAGAAAAGAGACACCCCGGGGTCTTTTCCTAGTTATTAGCAAAGGGTCTATAGCATCATTTCCCCTCAGGCTGTTTGATACCAGCGAAGCACAGCCTGAATTTGTTTCAGTAAATTAATAAAAACACTTAACTGTCTAGGTTTTTTAAAAAAATTTTCATTAAATTTTTTGTGAATTTTTTGCAATAATAGTTTTAAGAATATTCTCATGGTCATTTAGCCAGAAAGGATCCCGCCCTAGTCTCTAGTGCACTGCATAGAACAGTAGCATTCTGTGTGAAAAACTGCTCAACAAAGAGGCAGGATGTAATTTTCTCAACACTCCCTTTCCTACCTGATCAAAAGAACTTTCTAAGTAGACATAAACCAAGTGAATTCTTATCCAGGCCTTGATTTTGTTTCTAGTAACTTGTTTGGAATTGATGCTAGCATTGTCTCTACCATGAAGTGTAATTCCAATTAGGTTCTTAATTGTCTGTGCATTGCTGGTTTAAAGATGTATACCTCTTCCTGAGCAGCCTGTCCTCATGGCTGGCTATACAATAACTGACTCTTTCTCTCTCTCTCTTTCTCTCTCTCTCTTTCTCTCTCTCTCTCTCTCTCTCTCTCTATATATATATATATATATATATAAAATGTGTGTATACACATATATGTGTGTATATAAATGGTTCCACACACACACACACACACACACATATATATATATATATATGTTTCCATAAAGACTTTGTATATCCTATGTATAATATTCACAAAAAGCTTGTAGGCTAAGAAATGCTGAATAACATGCTCCAGCAGTAGTTAGTGAATGCTAAACTTAGGGCTAGGTTTCTCATGTGTTCATTCATTCAGCAGTTGTTCACTGGGTCCCTACTGTGTACCCAACAAGGGAGACCCAATGGTGGAAGAAGGCTCATTTCCCAAGGACTCAGTATTCTGGTGGGAAAGGCAGACCTTGGAACTGACAAGACTGCTCATTAAAATAGACTGAAGCCACCAAACCTGCCTTATGATGTCCAGTCTCCCCTGTCACTTGGATCCCACGCCACAGAAGCAGGCTCTCACATTGACCACTCTTGTTGACATTGTTACAGGAAAGTTTCATGTGACAATGGGCAGGTGCAGCTGTGACTGGCTTCATCTATTCTTTCAGATAAAGGTGGTTGCTGTTGCATGAGATTTAGAAAATGTAGCATTTCCTAAATTTAAAAAAATGTGTGTGTTGGGGGTACAGGTCCATGCATGGCATGTTATACATGTGTAGAGGTCACAGGACAAGCTCGGTGTCATTCTTCACCTTCCACCTTGTTTGAGACAGAGCCTTGTGTTCAGTGCCCTGTAAACAAGACTGGTTAGTCTATGGACTTGGGAAGCCCTCCCGTCCCCACCCTTTCCCTTTGGGAGCTCCGGAATTACAGATGTAAGCTACTGCATCAGGCTTTCTGTGGGATTTGGAGATCTGCGCTCAGCAAGTACTTCACCCACTGAGCCATCTCTGCAGCCTGCATTTCCTAGTTCATGCTGGTTTAAATCAGGGTGGTGAGCTCTGGAACACGTGTTAGCCAAGCTCCGGAGAACTCAGCAGTCCTGTTGGGGTCAGGAGAGGGAGACATCCAAGATGAAAAGAGGAGTCTGTGCAAGGTCAAGAGTTGGTCCCAGCCATGGAGTCAGGGTTCTCCCTGACGACAAGGCCTCTCTCCTGTGGAAGGTTCTGCATGACCTCAGCGATTCCATGCCACTGTGCTTCATTCAGGCCTCTCTCGCGACATCCCATCATGCCACCCCAAACACTAAATGAGTCAGTCTGGGTGCGGGAAGGGGGGGGCATCTTTGTGCTCTCAGGTGCCTGCAAATGCTGCTTCTTTCTCTCCGACTCTCACGAAGGAGAGCTGAGGCGAACCTGCGGATCAGCAGCCCACAGCATAGGTCTGCACGCCTACCAAATGCTGACTCATAGCTGAGTCATGGGGTTAGCTTCTGAGAAAGAGAGCTTGGCTGGTAGGGATGGAGCTAAGCTCCATCCTGCCCTGCCAGGCCATCAGATGGCCACCAACCAGTTAGGAGCTGACCAGACCCATAAGGATCAAGAAATGATATCTGACCAGGCAGTACGCATAGAATCCCTCTCTTACCTGAGAACCTATGATTCTGTTTTAGCAAAATATCTGCAAATAAAATGCTTGTAACTTAGGTCAAAACAAATACGTGGAGAGAAATTATTTTTTAAAGCTCCGATTTGACAGCTCATGTACTAAAGCTCCAACTTGTGTGTCCCTGGTATGAATCTTAATATTAGGTCAGGTTCTTTAACGTCAAACATGTTTGTGTGTATTCTATAACGTCATATCTACTGCTATTTCTATTTGCCATTTATATGTTAAGAGAGATAGAGAAGGGGGGTCTTGAAGGGTTTTTTTTTTTTTTTACTCTTTAGGGGCCCAACACCCAGCTCCTAAATAAATAAACAGAAACTTATTCTTACTTATGAATGAATGTCCAACCTTAGCTTGGCTTGTTTCTAGCCAACTTTTCCTACTTAAATTATCCTGTTTCCCTTTAGCTATGTTTTGCCTCTGATCTTTTTATCTCTCTTTATATCTTTTGTTCCTTCTTACTCCATGACTGGCTGTGTGGCTGGGTGGCTGGCCCCTGCTGTCTTCCTTTCCTCCTTTTCTCTCTCCTCCCTCCCTCTTCTCTTTATTCTGCCTGTTTATTTGCTCTGCCTGATAGCCCTGCCTACTCTTGTTCCTGCCTGGCTCCCAGCTGTTCAGCTCTTTATTAGACCAATCAGGTGTTTTAGACAGACACAGTCACACAGCTTCACAGAGCCAAACAAATGCAACATAAAAGAATGCGACACATTTTTGCATCATTAAGCAAATTCTACAGCATAAATAAACGTAACACATCTTAAACTAATATTTCACAACAGGGTCTTTTTTATAATATACTTTACATGCATTGGACTTAACGTATTTGAGCCAATGGTTGAAATTTTCTAATTATTTTTAATGTGATGTACACAGAATAGTCCTTAAAAGAATAGTGGTCTGTAATGGTGGTGTAAGCCAATCATCCCAGCGGCTTAGGAGGCTGAGAAAGGAAGATGATAGCTTAAGACCACCTGGGCAATTTAGTGAAACCCTACCTCAAAATAAAAAGTAAAATGAGGGCTGGAGATATAGCTTCATGGTAAAGTACTTGCTAGCATGCGTGAGGCACTGGGTTTAATCCCAAGTATAACAAGAAGGTTGAACATTTTAAAGCGTCGGCATTAACATTTTCATAAAATCCAGTCATTTATTCTTTATTAAAGTCCATCCATGGGTAGGGACATTACTCCATTGCTTATTACTCTCCTTCCCGTGCCTAGTCTATACTGAGAGCTCAGACACATTTACAGAAAAAGCATATTTTGTAGTATCATTTAACATTAATTCTCTGCTGCCACCCCCCCCCCAGCTGAAAGCTAAAAGGTTTCCCCTAAATATTGTATCCTTATCTGAAAACATGAAAACTAATTTCTCGGTTTTACAGATTAGAAGTGAAAAGGTTTCCCAGTAGCGCACACAGGAAGTATGCTGTTCCTTACGCACACGCTGCATATGACTGGGTGCCCGGCACAGCCCTGTCCTCCCTTGGGCCGGGGTGAAGACAGAGCCTGAAGTTTGTCCCGTTCAGTATTGCGTATGTTCCAGCTTCCATTGTTCTTCTCTCAGTTCTTAGTGCACAGCAGAAATCACATACAGCCCAGATATAGGCTTTCCTGGTGCGAGGGCGTCTGCGTGGCAGGATGAATCTATGGCTGTGAAAGTCAGGACTGGCAGGGATTTGCCGAGTAACCAAGACTTCCGGTCTCATGGGCGTTCTTTTCTGTGTCTCTCTAGACATGGCACTTTTCCCTTCCTGTTCTGTTTCCATTTCTCCTGCATCGTTTATTTACTTAACTCCCAGTCACAGAAATACAACCAAGAAGAACTGTCACAAAAGTCATCATTTTGTTTCACCCAGCCACCCAATGTGTAGGATTTTCTCTAAGGATAGGCACACAGCAGTACTGGGAATTTTGGAGGGAGCCTCTACAACTTTAGGTAGGACAGTATTATGATTTGGGTTTGGGAAATACAGCAGTAAGAATTCTATACATGGTGCTTTAGAATACCAAGAGTTAAATATCCCCCGTGCACTGGTACTGGTCCAGGTGACTGCCTGCCCCTAACAGAACTTGGGCTCTAAGTAAGCGCTTTTCTAGAAAAGGGGCCAGAAGGGCCAGGGTCCTTGTCTGGGTTGCTGATCAAGATAAACAATGTGCTGTGTTTCGGAATGTCAGCAATGATGACATGAATCCTGCTTGGCTTCTATGAGCTTTGATCATGGTCCTACCTTTTTGATTTTTCATAACTATAGGAATTAAAATCAGTATTCTGAAGATGATTTAATATTTGAAAATTGGTGCTTTGTTCTAGTGTAGGTACAATCTTAAATAGTTACCTTTTCTCCCCTGTATGTGTGTATGAGTGTGCACACACACATGTATGTGCATGTATGTGTGTACATGTGATTGTATACTCATGGAGACCTGAGGACAGCATTGGTATCATCCTCAGAAACACTATGCTCACTAATTAGGCCAGGCTGGCTAGCAACCCCCGGTTACCCTCTGTGGCCACCTCCTGAATGCTGGCATCACCAGTCTCTGTGTGTGTAGCCACTCCCATGTATTTTTATTTTTATATGGATTCTGGGTATCAAATTCAGGTCCTCAGACTTTTAAGGCAAGTGCTTTATTGAACCATCCCACCATCCAGACCCTTCTTTTTTCATATAAAGATGACATCTGAGCCATGGGAATGGTGACGTTTGTAACCACATCACTAGGGAGGTGGAGGCAGAGAATCAGTTCAAAGTCATCCTCAGCCCTAGAGTGACTTTGAGACCAGTTGGGGGTGCATGGAACTGTCACAACTCTCCTCCTGCATATATAATGTTTGGTATTATATAATATTTAATGACATTTAAATATATTTATCATTTATTGTATTGTTCACATATTACACTTAATTTTCTTTAAGATATACTCTATTTTCAGTTCTGAATGCACAGAGGGAGAAAAGGCAGGAAAAAGGATTTTGAACCAAGAGATATGGTAGACAGAAGGAAGTATGCAAGCAAAGGTCTCCCAAAAGAGAACATGAACATTCAAGGATACTCCAGAACAAAGGACTCTGATCTCGGAGCACAGAGACTGATGGGGAAGTGGTGAGAGGGAAAACCAAGGGTGCTGGAGAGGGATCCCATCCTTATGTCAAGTCCACGATGGAGATTTCAGGTCTTGGGTAGCACCGAAAGCAGGGGCAAAGGAGAGCAACTTGCTCCTCCTCTGGCGTTTGTTGTTTTCTGTCTTATAATTTCTGTCTCATTGACATAAACTGGGTTGCAGAGAGGTCAGGTCAAAGGGCCCGGAGTTACGGTGGTAAGCGAGGGTTAGAAATGGTAGAACTTTAGGCTGATTTTAAGGGTTGAAGGAATGCAGAGTCACACGTTTCTGGCATAACAAGACAGACAGACCAGGAGTCATTTCTAGGAACTGCGATATGTCTGGGATACCCATGTGGGCACAATGCTAAGTGTATGGCATCCAAGTGGGAAGGGGGCTGGGCTAGATGGCCAGATCTGGAGCTCCTCAGGACGATTCCTGAAGCCATTTGCATGGATTGCCCTGCTTGATCAGAGATGGTAGGCGCGAAAGACACAGTGTAGCAACTGGACTTTCAGGAGCCTAGGCCAGAAGGGGAGAGGAACTCGCCACGAAGCTGCAGTGAGGCAGTTTCAGAAGCAAAGCAAGGGGCCCATTTGCTTAATGCAGTCTGGAGTTCTAGGAAGATGAGGTGTACAGTGTGTGTTTGGATTCCCTTAGGGAGACCTGTGGTCATCTTGGCAAGGGAGGTTTCAGGAGGAATAGGTGTACTGAAATATGGGCTGCTGCAGGGGAGCCATAGTGCAGTCCTGGCAGGTAAGGAATATGGGAGGGTGGTGTGGGATGCCCCTCTGTGGCTGTGAATACGTTTTATTACTATTGGTTAATAAAGAAGCTGCTCTGGCCTATGGTAGGGCGGAATATACCAAGGCAAGAAATCCAAGCAGAGATAGAGGAGGAAGGAAGGCAGAGTCAGGGAGATACCATGTAGCTGCCGAAGGACAAAAAAAATGCCAGAACCTTACCAGCAAACCATAACCTCATGGCAATACACTGATTAATAGAAATGGGTTAATTTAAGATATAAGAGCTATCTAGGAATGCTCCTGAGTCGTTGGCCAAACAGTGTGGAATTAATATAGTTTTTGTGTGATTATTTGGGTCTGGGTGTCTGGAAAATCAAAAAGCAGTCTCTGTTTACAGGAGTGTTCTGTACCTTTAAGAAGAAGAAGAACTGAAAAACTGACATAATCTGAATGAGAAATCTGGAGTCAGGACATAGCAGGATTGATTCTGAGGGTAGGTCACCTGACTGGCTATGGATTGTCTTATTAATGCTTTACTGTACTTTTCAAAAGTTACAGGCAGAAAAGATTAGCCCAGGCTAGACCAGTGCTGCACAGCCTTTCCACTAGGCCAGAGGAGACCCTGCCCAGTGGGAGTTGTGTTCCAGAGGTAGGTGGTGGCAGCGAAGGAAGACTAGAGTTCTGTCATTAAAGGATCCTGGCCCCCTGTTTGTTCAAGAAAGCTCCCAATCAACTTCAATTCAACTGGAATTTGAAGTAATCCAGAGTCAAAGCTAAGGCTCCAGTTCTCCATTGCAAACTCAGCTCAATAGGAACACTGGAGCCGGGCGCGACCACTCGTGCCTGTCACCCTACTACTTAGAAGCTGAGGCAGGACGAGGGCTGAGAGTTCAAGGCCAGCCTGGGCTAACGCTGAAACCCTGTTGCTGACCCAAACATGTAAAGGAACACATAAATACAAATAAACTGTTGGAAAATATTGCTGAAATAGAGAAACCCACAGTGGCCTTCTGCATAGCACACCAGGCCTGGGGTTTCTTGGAGTTAAAATAGTCTTTTGGTCATATTACCTGATTTTAAGGAGGATGCCTGTGTGCAGAAAGGGTCACTGTCTAGGTTTCGGGCTGAGCTGGGCATGTGGAAACCTGACGTATGCAAGGAAAAAGACCTCTAGTTGTTCCGCAACCTTTTTTTTTCCTGGCAACAACCGTAGTTTTTTATTTGTTTGTTTGTTTGTTATTTATTTTATTGGTTTTTTATGACAGGGTTTCTCTGTGTGGCCCTGGCTGTCCTGGAACTCATTGTGTAGACCAGGATGGCCTCAAACTCACAGAGATCTGCCTGCCGCTGCTTCCTGAGTGCTGGGGTTAAAGGTGTGCGCCACCACTGCCCAGATTATTTATTTTCTTATCAAGCCCTTTTAAGAGCAACTTTGGGTTCACAGAAAACTGAATGGAGAATTAGCGCCCCCGTGGATTTGTCCCTGTGTAAGAAGAACCTCCCACACTGGGTTTGGGGGCCCCGTCCCAGTAGTTCAGATACAAAAACACGAAGCTTGAGGATTCAAGGCTAGGTTGGGCTGCATACAGAGTTTCCAGGCCAGCCTGAGCTCCCTAGGGACACCCTGTCTCCAAAGATAAGAAAGTTAAACAATGAAGAGAGAAAGAACAAGACAAACCCATCAGTCCCCATGACTGGGGCTGCACACTGGTTTCAGCTGGGACACCAGCTCAGCTGGTATGGGATCTATACACATCAGTGTCCAGAGCTTCCGTGGGGGGTTACTCTTGTACACTTTGTAAGTTTGGATGAACGTGTCCACCAAAGAGGGTCACACTGAAAGCGACGCTGGAGCCCTCCATGCTCCCTCCCCCTCCCGTGCATTCGTTCACTCCTCATCTGCGGTAGTCCTCTTCCGTGTAAACATAACAATTTGTTTTCCCATCTCACCGTTCCGGAAGATCCTGTGGTGCAACCTTATTAATAGGTTTGTTTTGGTTTGAGTACACAAAAGGAAAATTTAGTCACTGACCTGGAATTAATGACTTTAAAGCAGCAAATCCCTTAATTTGTGTAATTGTCCTTATCTAATGCCGGCTTTGTTCTCTTCTCTCTCATTATGCCCACTCCCTTTCTAAAGCTCTCTGTCGTTAATATTTCAGCAGGAACTTCTTTCTCCTTCTTTGGCCAAGAAGGAAAAATCCTGTCCTAGGCCTGCCCCTCCCTCATGACTATAGGCTGGGCACTACCCCTCCTCCCCACCTCTCCACCCCTCCCCATCTCCCCTCTCTACCCCCCAACTCCCCGTCTAGGAAGAGCCCTTGGGCTTTTGAAGATATCTACAACGCAAGAGGCTGGAGGTGGCCACATTAAAGGATTAGCAGAGTCACTGTGTGGGAATAAAGGGTTAAAGCCCCCACCCCGCCCCATGTCCACAGCTGTCCTTGCTGGGTCCACTCTGCACACACACACGTGTTCACAAATGCACTGCTTTAAAGCCAAGGAAAGTGGGCATTGTATGATTGGGTTCTTGGGAAGTTCTTGGCAGAGGAGACTCAAAATGTGCAGGAACAGAACTAAGATGCCAGTTTGTCAGGAAAAGGTCCCCTCTCTTATGCTGCTTCATCCATGAAACTATGAGATGGAACCTCTCCTGGGTTCCCAGTGGCCTTCTCCATGCCTTGAAGCAAAGACGGAGAACAGGGAAATCGGTTCGGGACGCCAGGGCCGCTCTGGTCTGACTTTTGCCATTCTAGGGGGTGTCACTTTTCTGGCAACAATATCGGCAGTTTGGTGTGATATTTAGGCGTTCTAGTGCCCATGAAAACCATGCATAACTATTTAGGAAAACCAGACAGCCGTCCACACCTGTCCTCCCCGCAGCTCTCCTGGGGCGTGAGTCCTACCTGGGACCACCTACCTACATCATAACCTCAGAGGTGAAAAGAACACAGAAGTCCCGGGAAGTTCCTTGTGTGGGGTGATGTGGTCCCCTCCTCAGGTTGCTCCAGAGTCCCCAGGAACGAAAGCAGCAAGTGAAAGGAGTGAAAGTCAAGGCTGGTTTCCAGCTGCTCCCTTTTCTCGCATGTAACTGTCACAGTTTCGCGTGGATTGTGTTTTCACCTGGCCTCATGCCTCGGCAGCATGGGATATGTAGTCCAGGGCAACGAGAGCCTGGAACTGTGGTAACTCAGATCAGTAACTGGCACATTGTTCTCTGCTCCTTATTCACATGTTCACAGCCACTGTGGGCACCAGAAATGATGGCTGGCAGTCAAGGTGACAAGGTCCCCACCCTCTTGGAGCTTAGACCCCAAAGAATTAGATGGAAAGAAGGGCGAAGTAAGCAACAATAAGGAAATATTACAAGGCCGAGAGTGTTCTACAAAAATGAATACAGGGGACCACGACAGGTGGCCAGCAGAGGAGAGGGCTGTGTCCATAGGCTGTTAGGTAAGGAGTCCCACAGTGGTATAGTGGCGGCCTGAGGATGGCCTGATCAGACCGAGGAAATGGCTCATGGAAGCTAGCCTGAGCCCTTCTTCCCGAAGGCTAAGAGGAAAAAGAAAAGTCCATGTGAGAAGGAAGGTTCCCACAGCCAGGGTGAGTCAACTTAGTGCCGCTGTCAAAGCATGTCTTTGAAGACTGGCAGCTGGGATTGGCTTGGTGTCTAGAAGATAGGGGATTTTGTTGTTATTGATTTTGGGGGAAGTGAACTTTGGTATTCAACCTCTTTGTTGAGTCCCACCCCCCCTTTTTTTAGTGCAGCTCACTTGGGCCAGCCATAGATACAATGAGAACAAATTGAGCTTTTTTAGTTTTGTTTTCAGAAGAAAAAATGACCTTTGCAGCTCTTAACAGCACAGGTAGTTTGTATCTTGAATTGTTCACAAATGAAAAGAGACTAAAGTTTAACACACAGACATGTTATAATATCAAAGTATACCATGGCAGATGAGCCTGCCCCTGGGTTCTGCCTGCCAGTCCCCGTTTCCTTCTCTAGAGTCAAGCACGGTTAGTTTCCCGTGGGCTTTTCACAGCTCATTCCCATCACACGTGGTTTCTGGAAGGTAGGTTTTACCAGAAGCTAGGATGGGAGGCCCCTGCTTACAGGTTCGAACCAAGCAGAACTCTACAGAACACGCTAGCATGGTGTCTACGGTGAGTTTGGAGGTTCGTGTAAGCCAAAGCCACAAACAAAGCTTGTTATGGGATGAAACAGAAATAAATGTACTGTGAAATTGAGCTAATTCTGTCTGCAGAGACAGGATGTTTGGAAATGAAACGAGACCTTGAATTTTCTCATCTTATACGCATGAGAGGAATCTTTTGGTGTCCTTTCTTCCTTTTCCGGCAGACTGGAAAGTGAGAAGGGCCTATAAACTCTGCCTCGTGGGGCCCCTTCACTCAGGCGTGAGCACACCCAGCAGAGAAATAAAAGCCCAGGCAGGAGCTGCCCCCAGTGCCAGGAGGTAGGCAAGGCCGCTGTCCTAGGTAAACCCTAGTCTAGCTGCTCCAGGACACACCTCCTCAACCCTCCATGGGATGTACTAGCGGGTGCCTGGGGATCTTTGCATTGGAAGTTGTCACGGTGTAGCAGCCAGTGTCCTCCTTCCTGCCCTGTTTTCTCTAGGACCACTGCTATGGTGTCCCAAACCCTGCTCGGGTGGAAGGGTTCCACAGATCTGTAGGTTCTAGATTGTAATTTGTCCCCTGTTAAAGCTGCGTTGTCACACTGAGCATGCTCAGACCCCAGAGCCCAGGGGTGCTTTGTAATAGTACCCACAGGAGTTTGCTGCCTTGTGCCTTGATGTTGTCCCACAAAGCCTGTAACACTGATGGCAGATTTTCTTGCTTTACAGGACAGGGTATAGAAAGCTACCCACAAATTGATGGATTTTTTTTTCTCACAGTACCACACATAGCTTTCCTTAAGTACATATTTTAAGATTTTCATGTCTTTACACACCAGCCCTGGAAGAATGTGTTGTGGGTGATATTGTTTTCATTATATTGATGCAAAAAAAAAAATAAAATGAGACTCAAAGTAGTCAAGTCCTTTGATGGTTTCAGAGACTAAGTCGTTGTCTGTAATAATTCACCCTGAGTTAGAGGAGACACTAGCACTACTGTGTGTAAAAAAGTATTATTTAATTAAGTGGGATCTCAAGGTCAGGTTTGGGGAATGGCGCCATCCTCTCGGATAGCCCATATCCATCTTGCATGTCACACTGTACACTTGTGATCTCAGAGCTTGTTAAGTAGGGGCAGGATGCCCAGGAGTGGCTAGCCTGGACTATAGAGACCCTGTCTGGAAACAAACAAACAAAACATCCAAAATAATACAATCAACAAAAGAGAGGTGTCGCTTTGACTTGTTCGTAGTGGGCCGTAGTCAGGTGGCGCAGTGGGTGCTCAGCAAACGCAAGCCCTGGGGTCAATCCCTGACAGCAAGGCAGACAGGCACCGCTAACTCTGTGGTTCCCAGATTCCCTGGGTTTTTAGCCCTCCCTCCGTCCCTCACTCCTACTTGGCAGTTTGTAGTATCTCTACTTCTCCTAACATGGTGAGAGACACATCACCGCAGGAAACAGGCAAGTTCTCACCAACTTTCAAAGAGTTCTTTAAACTTGTACTGTTTGAATACAGAAATTCCAGAAGTTCATACAACTGCTAATGAGTGTTTTGGCTTGGCTGAATTACTCAGTCTACATAAACTTCTTCTGAGAATGGTATAGTATTGGTTCATGATACTAGAAGGACAGTCATGGGTTAAGAGCACTGACTGTTCTCCCAGAGGACCCAGGTTCAATTCCCAGCCCCTACACAAGGACTTAGAACCTCTGTGATGCCATTCTCAGGGGATCTGACACCTCGTCAGGCATCCGAAAACCCATACATATAAAAATAAATTATTATACAATTTAGGAAATGGTAGTGTTAGTTCACACATCATGCTCATTGACTGGGTTAGATGGGCCAACTTGCACACAGCCCTTGACCCCATGTCTAACACAGGACGTGCTCAGAAAATGCCAACGTGGATGATGAATATGATGCAATTCCTGACCTCTGAGCAGACTGGCTCTTCAGAAAACTCCCGTCTTGGACTCTGTCTTGACTGAAGACAACAACAAAAAGGTCTGGAAATAAATCCTTCAAGCTCTGATAAGTTTGAGAAAGTAGGTAAAGGTGTCTCACCCTTTGTAGCTGGAGAGAACTCATCTCCCTGACTGTATTAGTTTTCAGACTTCTGTAGCAAAGTGCCACACTGAGTGGCGTTCTGTAGCCAGACTTTTTGTCCCACAGGTCTGGAGGCTTGAACCTGGAGATTGAGGTGTTGGCGTGTGGCTCCTTCTGAGGGTAGCGAGGATGGATAGCTCTCTCCTGTCGAGGAGGAGTTTAGATGAGTTGGAGTTGTATTGCTTTTTTTTTTTTCTCATAGAGTTCGGTTCTTTCAATCACCTTTACTAAGCTACATGCTCGTTAAAATGGACCAATTTTAAGTAAATGCACCAAGTATACAGTTAGTGTATTTTTAAAAATATATGACCCAGTCAAGAAATGCACTGTTTCTACCATTTTAGAGGCTTCCTCCTGTCTCTGCATTGCCTGTTTCCTCCCTCACCCAAGGATCATCCCAGCATCCATTGCTGACCTATATCCTGCCATACATTAACTGAAGTTATGTCTTCCCTAGAGTTTCATATAGACAAAATTATACCACATATATTTATTTTTCTGTTTTTTGTTTATGTTTGCTCTGTGTGTGTGGTGTACAGGTGCATAAGCTTTTCTGGGGACAATTGCACACGTATGCACATACATGTGGAGGCCATCATGTGTTCCATAGATGCTGTCTACCTTGTTTTTTTAACTGGTCTAGAGCTCACCAAGTAGGCTAGACTGGCTAACCAGGGGTTCTCAGTAATTCAGCTGTCTCTTCCTTCCCAGATCTGAAATTACAAGCAAGTACTACCATTCATTCATTTAGTTTTTTATTTATTTGTATATATAGATAGGTGTGCGTGTATAATATATATATATATATACATATACATACACAGCATATACATTGCATATATACACACATACACACATATATTTTAAGCATGGATTCTCAGACATCAAACTCCAGTCTGTGTGCTTGGAAAGCACACACTTTACTGACTCAGCTATGTGCCCAACTTTGTCAAGAGTTTAGTACCAAAGATTCTAGTTACCATAACCCGCCCCTAGAATTCTGCAGCTGCCAGAGCACAACGCTGACAGAGCTTCCTTTAACACATTGCTCCTGAAGTTGGGCGTGGTGGTGCACGCCTTTAATTCCAACATAGAGGAGGCAGAGGCAGGCGGGACTCTCCTGAGTTCGAGGGCAGCCTGGCTTACAGAGCAGGTTCCAGGACAGGTTCTGAAGCTACACAGAGAAACTCTGTCTCTCAAAAACAAAAACAAAAAGAAGAAAAGAAAGGAGGAGAAGGAGAAGAAGGAAAGAAAGAAAGAAACCAACAAACTACTACCACCACCAACAAATCCCAGTACAATTGCTTTTTTTTTTTTTTTTTTTTTTTTTTTTTTACTGTGCCTATGGCTCTGTATTCAGAACCCATGACCTGGGTCTGCCTGCCTGAAAGGAAAGTAGTTCTTTTCCCTGTTCATGAAAGGGGTTGTTTGTTTGCTTGTTTTGTTTTTGAGACAGAGTCTGGACCTCAAATTGATCTTGAATTTGTGATCCTCCTGCCTCAGCTCTCAAGTATAGGGGTTATAGTCTTGTATTTTACAATTGGCTAACAATTTAATTTCTTAAAACATTTAACAATAAGAACTTGGATCATGTCCACCTGGAAAATGAGTTTCATTGAGGGGAATTCAGCTCTTTGCCAGCATAGCCTCTTGAGATATTGGAGCATGCCTGAGGTAGTATTTTCAGTGTGGTGTCACGAGGTCATTGCAGTGATTAAATGAGATGTCATACAATGGCACATGTATGTGGAGAAGTGGAGACAGGAGGAGCAAGACTTTAAGACTTCATTTGAGGCCAGTTTAGGATATGTGAGTTACTGTCTCGGAGAACAAACAAACAAGCAGAGGCCAAGAAGGTTTCACAATGAGACCATGTGGCCAGTGCACCACCAAGCTAACATTCTAAAGGCCAGAGCAGAGGGCGGGGCAGCCAGTGTCTTCAGAAGCCCTTGAATCTGGCTCCCAGACTTGCAGCCTTTGGGAGGGAAAATGAAAGATGGCAGCCCAACACTGAGATAGTCCATGCCATGCTAATTAAAACGGGGGCTGCTCCTACGAGCTCAGGATCTCCAGAACCTGCCAAGCTAAAACAAACTTTCTAGAAGACATAAACCAAAAGCTGGGACATAGTAAGCAATTCAGAACAAATGTGGGAAATTGCCTGGCGCCATCTTTTTAGTAGTTATTTTTAGGATGATTTTTTTTTTTAAAAATTCTCATTTGTTACAGTTTTTCCTTTTATAGTTTTATCTTTTTTCCTTCATATTACTTTAGAAATACACGTGAATTAAGGTCAATTGCATTTGTGTCGACATCTCAAACTAAATCACTAAATTATCTTCATATCAATCATGAAGAGGTAGTAATTTTAGCTTAAGTGTCAATTAAAAAGTAAGAATTAAACTTAATAACCTCCATGGGGTATCTGAGGTCTTCTGCGACAGAACCTTCGCAGATCCTCTCAGTCACCAATAATGTGGGTGTCATCTCCTCCCGTGAAGGCTGACAAGGTCCCACGGGCTCTGCACTGAACGCTGGCAGAAAGAAACATCGGGCATATAATGCATTGAAACCCAGAACCCCACATGCCAGGCGCTTCTCAGCTGAACTCCCTTGAACCTCAGTTTCCCTCTTTTTTTTTTTTAAGATCTCAAACATCTCTTTTCCAGCCTCGCCCTCACTAGCTATTCATTATCAGAATGTTAATATGCAAATTCTGTGTCAGAGCTCCTAACTCAAATGTGGTTCCGTGTTAGGAGCTGAACGTTAATTTCGTTAAGTGTATTGTCAGATTTGACACTGAGGACACACGCATGCTAATTAGAACAGGCCCAGTGAATAGACTCCTGCTCGGGCTGTCTCATTAAAACTGCGCAGAATTGATTTTGATGCTTTCCTACAGATCTTTAAATGAAGAGTAACAAATGGCAGCAGTTAGTTCTGAATACTTGGACTATTACCTAGGGC